>NW_025351435.1:0-2630 GCF_016433145.1 Gracilinanus agilis
GTCTCTGCCTCAGTCTTAGTCTTCTCTCTCCCTCCTCTCTCCCTCCCTCTCTGTCTCTCTGTCTCTGTCTCTGTCTCTCTGTCTCAGTCTTTTCTCTCTCTCTCTCTCTTTCTCTCTCTCTCTCTCCTTTTCCCCCATCTCTTTGTCTCTCTGTCTCTGTCTATCTCTGTTTCTGTCTCTCTCTGTCCTCTCTCTCCCTCCCTCCCTCTCTCCCTCCTCTATCTATCTCTTTGTCTCTCTCTCTATCTCAGTCTTCTCTCTCCCCTCTCTCTCCCTCTCTCTGTCTCTGTCTCTCTGTCTCTCTCCATCTCTCTGTCTCTGTCTTCTCTCTCTCTCTCCCCCTCCTTCTCTCTCTCTTTCCTTCTATCTTCCTCCTTCTCTCCCTCCCCCTCTATCTCTCTGTTTTTTTGTGTGTCTCTCTCTATGTCTCTCTCTTTCTACCATACCCATTTGCTTCATTGAACTTATGTAACACTTAATTCAGCAATGCAGTTTCCAACCACATTCATCTTAGAAAGGACAGAATTTTTAAAAGGAGAACCCAAATTCTTAAGAAGCAAAAATTTAAGCCAGTTGAATTTCAGAGTTGGAATGTCAACTTTATCCTTCATTCTGACATGGAAATTGTTCTTCCTTCATAGTTTCCTGGGGTTCTACCAGTTCTCATCACAGTTTGCTGGTGGTGCCAGCTATTTTTTTCTCTTGTATACACTTGGTTGGTTGCTATGCATGTATGTCAAAGCTGTTTTCCCACTCTGTAGCTCTCTTAATTGCCTATCCTCATGCTTGTCTTCTCTGAGCTTTATGTGTCACCTTTCATATTGGTGTGCCTACCCTTGGTTTCTTTTTCTCCATGTGTATAGCTCTTTCTACCCTGCCACTCCCTCAAAAATGATAGAGTCTAGGCTGTCAGTCACAGTCTGGTCCTAGCTATTATTAGATCATAGAAGTTCACTAGGGAATCAAGTTTTGGGAAATTGGGGATTGTATATGTCAACAGACACATCTAAACACACATATGATCAAAAGACAAGTGGGAAAGAATATATGACTTCTATGCAAGATAAAGTGATTCACCTTGAAGATAGAATGAAGAGAGCTAATATAAGAAACATAAGTGTCCTAGAAAATTATAAATGAAAAATCCTGAGAACCACAAACAGTAAATAATACCCCATTGCTCCTTAGAGTTTTTTTCTTCACTATTCCCTAGTAACTGTCTCATCTTGGGAAATCACTCTACCCCAGTGGCTTTCTCACTCTGGGAGATCCCTCTAACCCTGCAACCCCTTTCTCTGATTGGTTTCTTCCTCTCAGGACCTCCATTTTTGAGGAAGGACCCAGACTAGCCATGTTCACTACCTCATTCCTATCCCTAGTACAGTAATCACTCTCCTTCCCCCAATATCTACATCTGCTTTTCAATTTGTCTGTTTTCCCTCATTTGGATGTTTCAATTTGTCAGTTTTCCCTCATTTGGATATAAATTCCTTGAGGGTAAAGACTGTCTTTTCCTTTTTTTTTTTAAATTTATATCTATATTTTCAGTGGTTAATACAGTACTTGGCATATAGTAAGCACTAATACATGCTTCTTGCCCTGGAAAGAAAATTGTCCAGAAATTTTAAAAATGGCTACAATGTCAACTCTGTGTGATTCATAGAATCTTTATAGTACTGACAGAGATATACTGTGAACTTGAAAATCCAAGGCATTTAGTGACTGAATTCTGGATCTTCAGTAACAAATAACACATTTTGTTAGTAGGAGAAAGATTTTCATTTGTGATAGAAAGTCAATTTAATAGTCCAGAATTATTTTGCTTCTATTAGAAATCAGAGAAGAGGCTAAAATATGATATATGAAAAGGCAAAGGAGATCAGGATACACGCCCACTCTGTTGCAAAGTTGAAACATCATCATAATAATCTGTGGCCTTTCATCAAAAGAGAGATATTTTCACAAAAGAAAGTGGATATAAGTATTCAACTTGGAAACACACCAAGAGATTCATAAGAAACAACTCTTCCAGGATGACCCTTTACAACCTGAACCTAATGCAACCAAAATGAAGTTCATCTTCCTTCCTAAACCTACTTTTCCAAATGTCCCTCTTTCTGTTAAGAGTACCGCCATACTTCATATTGTCTTAGTTTTATATATGTCTTATGTTTGATTTTTCCTCCTTCTAATACCACTCTTCCCTATATATAATCAGTTACCAAATTCTACTGATTCTACCTCTACAATATCTCATTCATATCCCTCCTCCCCACTTATGATCACCAACCTAGTCAAGGCCCTTATTATGTCTCACCTGTTTCCTAATTTGTTTCTCAGCATCTTATATCTCATTTCTTCAGTCTCTCAAAATAATATTGTAAAGCATAAGGATGGCCATGTCATTTCTCCGTTCAAAAGCATTCAATGGCTCTCTATTATTTCTCTTTGCTTCCTTAGATTTTAGTTCCTTTCTTTTATTGTTTCTTCCATCAAGAAAGGACAGAAAAAAATTGAATGAAAGCAATGACCAGAAAATGTTTACTTTCCCCATTATTTTATCATGTTTTGGGGGACAAAGAGATCACTTGGTAAGGGTAAAGACATATTCCTTTCACCTGTTATGATTA
>NW_025351436.1:0-4534 GCF_016433145.1 Gracilinanus agilis
CTGAAGAAAAATCTAAGGCCCAGACCAAAAAGCCAACACCAACAAAACCTTTCATTCCTTGCCCCACTTGAACCTAGCCCAGCCTCATGTTTTGTTTTGTTTTTTCATTTTTCTCTCCACAGCAATCCCTCTAGTTCCTTAGATATCAAGAACAATGTGTGTGCCACCATGCGAGCCAAGTTTTTCAGCATTGCACAGGAGGCTGGTTTCTGCTTGCAAGACAGACTAGAAATCCTTACAAAGTAAGATTCTCCATAAACTGGGGAAAAGGCATCATGACTTCATGTTTAGGGGGCTCTCTCTGAAGACAGGATTCAAATCCTATGTCTGATATTACTACTTAAGGGCAATCTAGTTAACCTCTCTGGACTTCCATTTACTCATCTAGAAAATAATGGAGTGACATCAGGTGATTATTAAGGTCCCTTGAGGCACCACTAAGCCAAAAATCTCTAGGAAATTGTAAATATATGCTGATACTGCTGTGAATGTTTTCAGTGGCCTTTGTCTTTCAAAGATCTCTAAACAGAGGCCATACTGCCCTTCATGTGCTCCCCCCAAAAATGGACAGATGAAAAATCACTTAATTACTATATGCTAAGCACTGTACGAATGATGAGACTACAATATGTGAAAAACAAGATAGTCTTTTTTAATTCAATATTTTATTTTCTTAATTATGTCATAACAATTTTTACATATGTTTTCTCAAATTATAATATCCAAATTGTCTCCCTCTCTCCCTTCTTTCCCTCCCCACTCCCTGGGATGATAAGCAATTAGATTTGGTTCTGCATGTATGATCTTCCAAAACATATTTCCATATTTGTCACATTATGAAAGAATACTCATATAAAACCAAAATCCAATTATATAAACATGGACAAATAAAGTGAAAAATAGCATGCATTCAATCTGCATTTAAACTCCATCATTTATTTCTCTGGAAGTAGCCTTCTTTGTTATAAGTCCATCAGAATGGTCTTAGATCATTGTATTGTTGAGTACTTCACAGTTGATCATCGTATAGTATTGCTCTTACTATGTACTGTGTTCTCCTGGTTCTGCTCACTTCACTCTGCATCAGTTCATGGAGGTCTTTCCAAGTTTTTTTTTGAGCTCATCCTGCTAATCATTTCTTATAACACAATGGTATTTTATCACATTTTGATTCCATAATTAGTTCATTCATTCCCCAATTGATAGACACCCCCTCAATTTCCAGTTATTTGCCTGTCCAAAAAGAGCTGCTATAAAACTTTTTGAATAAATTGTCCCTTTTCCCTTTCTCTTATATCTTTCGTATTCAGACCTAATAACAGCATTACTGGATCAAAAGGTATCCTCAGTTTAATAGCAACTCTACCAATAATGCATTTGTGTCCCAATTTTGCCCCATCCCCTCTAAAATTTATCTTTTTCCTTTTCTGGCATATTAGCCAAACCAATAGGTGTGAAGTGGTATTTCAGAGGTGTTTTCATTTGTATTTCTCAAATCAATAGTGATTTAGAATATTTTTATATGACTAAAGTTGGCTTTGATTTCTTCATCTGGAAACTACCTCTTTGAATCCTTTGACTATTTATCAATGGGGGAATGACTTATAAAAGCAAGATAGTCTTAAAGAGACATTTAACAGCATGTCTTATTTTTTCAGACAGAGATGTTAAACATTTGGCAGCACATCACTGTCTATAATCCTGTGCGCTGCTTTCTATTCTTTGACTCAAAATTTTAATTAATTTGCTAATAACATGGACTTGGGACTCAGAAATGAGGGTAAGTTCAGCCATGGAATGGGGAGGTAAGGAGGAGAGAGTCATCAAGAAATTTGGCATCCTAAAGAAGGAAAGAGGGAAGGAAAGAAACAAGCATTTATATAATGCCTATTCTGTGCCAAACTATGCAAAACACTTTTTTACAAATATCAAAAATTTGATACAACAAACATGAAAAGTAAGTCTTATTATTATCCCCATTTTATAGTTGTGGAAACTATGGCAATCAGAAGAGAAATGACTTGCTCACCGTTCCACGGATATTTTATGAGGCTGGATTTTAACTCAGATCTTCCTGACACCACATCCATCTCACTATCTGCTGTACCAGCAGTTGCCTCTGGGATGATTGATCAAGGGAGTAGCATAGTCACTGAGAGTATCGAATGTGGAGGGGAAATTCTTTTAAGACTAGCATCTTTGAAAAAAATGAAGCAGGACCAACTAGATATCACAGGAGATAGAGTGCCAGGCCTGGAGTCAGGAAAAGCTGGGTTCAAATCTTGCCTCATATACTTCCTAACTATGTGACCCTGGGCAAGTCATCTAACCTCAGATGCCTAGCCCTTGCCACTCTTCTGTCTTATAAGTGATACTAGGTCAGAAGGTAAGGTTTTGAAAAGAAAGGAGCACAAGCTTATAGATTAGAGGCAACCCAGATGAACTTTCTCAACATTCCTCTCTAAACTTTAAAATAATGCCCCCAAATTAAATTTTAGAGTGGCAGAGACAGAGAAGGATCATAGTAAGACATTTTTCTAGCAAAAGATGACTTGATGGAGAGGAGAAGTCTAATGCACTGGGTGGGAACATGAACAGAGCCTAGACATGGAGCAATGGCAATAACATCTAAAGCAGCAGCAAATTTTGGAGCTTTCAGCCCAAAGATTATAAGGGATTTGGACAGAAAAGATTACAGCGGAGCCTTTGCTGATACTAGTGCATTAGGTGTTAATTAACAAATCTATTGCCCATACACAGTTCTGGGTCACAGTTTCAGGGTAGAGAGGAATATTGTGAATCAGTCACAAGAGAGTAGGAGCCCTTGTGACAGTTCCAAGGCAAAAAGAGCACCAGCATTTGTGACTTCAGGGGACCACAACCCCTTCCTGGATAAAGACCACAGCATAGACCAGGAAGGTAGTGAACACACCTCTCAGGAACATACCACCTTGGAAGTACTAAAAACTTACAGACCCCAAGAAGAGTACAAAAAAGCCTAATGCTTGGTATGGTTCCTCTCCATCCCCCAAGTGAGCAGAATCCAACTTTAACATAAAGTTTAAAGTTAACAAATAGGCTTTGAAATGAGTAAACAACGAAAAAAAATTTAATTTGACCATAAAAAGCTACTGTGGTAGCAGGAAAGAGCTACAAATAAAATCTCAAAGAAAAATGATAATTGGACCAAGCAAATCTAGCAAGAATTTCTGGAAGAGTTAAAGCAAGTGATAAAAATAGTAGAGTAAAAATCAAGAAAAGAAATGAAAGTGATGCAAGGAAATTATGAAAGGAGAATTAGTAGATTGGCAAAAGGAGCACAAAAAATACTGATGAAAATCACACTTTAAGAAATAGAATTAGCCTAATAGTAAGCAAAGCACAAAAATTCACTGATGAAAACAACTACTTAATAAGCAATACAGACCAAATGAAGAAAAGGTACAAAAATTCACTGAAGAAAAAACTTGCCTAAAAAACAGAATTGGCCTAATGGAAAGAGGTACAAAAGCTCACTGAAGAAAATAATCTCTTAAAATTAGAATTGAGCAAGAGGAAGTTAATGCTTTCATAAAACCCAAAAAAAATAATAAACCAAAAACAAAAGAATGAAAAAATAAATCCTACTGGAAAAACAACTGACCTGAAAAATAGACCAAGGAAAGATAATTTAAGATTTACTGGACTACTTGAGAACTGTGATCAAAGAAAGAGCCTAAAGATAATATTTCAATAAATTATCAAGGAAAACTTTTCCAAAATCTTAGATCTAGAAATCAAAATAGAGATTGAAAAAAAGCTACTAATTACATCCTGAAAAAGATCCCAAAATGAAAACTCCTAAAAAATATCATAGCCATATGCTAGAACTCCCAGGCCAAATATTGTAACCAACCAGAAAAAACAATTCAGATATTGTGGAGCCATACTTGAGTTCACACAAGATATTAGTGACTTCCACAGTAAAGAAGTGAAAAGGCTAAAACATGATATTCCAGAATCAAAAATAACCTACACAATAAAACTGAATATAATCTTTCAGGGGAGGGAAATGGATATTTAATGAAATGGAACATTCCAAACATTCCTGATGAAAAGACCAAAACTGAATAGAAAATAGGATATTAAGACTCAAAATTAAAAAGGCAAGCATGAAAGGTCCTCAATAATTAAACTATTCACATTTCTCTATGGGAAAAATGATACATGTAACTCCTTTATCATTATTAGAGCATTTAGAAGGGATCTACATAAGCAAAGGACATGGATATAAGTCTATTATGTTGAAATAATATCCAAAAATGTAGGGGTTATAAAGAGGGATGCATTGGGAAAAGGAGTTAAGGAGAAGCAAAATGGAGGAAATTTTTTCACATAAAAGAGGTACATAAGGAAGACCTTTTATAACGGAGGAGGAAATAAGGGGATGGTGAGCAATGCTTGAACATCATTCTCATTGTAATTGGCCAAAGACGGAGGGAGGGAGGGAGAGAGAGAGAGAGAGAGAGAGAGAGAGAGAGAGAGAGAGAGAGAG
>NW_025351437.1:0-2925 GCF_016433145.1 Gracilinanus agilis
CCTCCCTCCGCAGCCCCTCAGGCTCCCCAGGGCCCCCCGGCTCCAGCCCGGTGCGCTCTGGCCTTCCCTAGGGGGGGACCTTCACTACCACCTGTCCCAGCACGGCGTCTTCTCGGAGGCGGACATGCGCTTCTACGCGGCCGAGATCATCCTGGGCCTGGAGCACATGCACAGCCGCTTTGTGGTCTACCGAGACCTGAAGGTGGGTGAAGCCCCTCCGGGCCGGAGCCCCCCGGCCGGGACCCTTCCGAGGCTCTCTGGGGTGCCTTTCCGGGCCGCCCTCGGGCCGCTCGGCATCGGCCCTCTGCCCTGCTTCGTGAGCCCGCGGGGCCCCCCGAGCAGCCAGGCGTGTGGCCTTCGGCCTCCGGCTCTCGGCCTCGCTTCTCTTGGGGGGGGGTCCCCGGCTGTCGCTGGCCGGCAGAGGGAAGGGAGGGCGCCCCAGAGCTGTCCGTGTGCCCCCCTGCAGCCCGCCAACATCCTGCTGGACGAGTTTGGCCACGTCCGCATCTCCGACCTGGGCCTGGCCTGTGACTTCTCCAAGAAGAAGCCCCACGCCAGCGTGTGAGTACGGGGCCCCCCGGGGGGGCTCCCCATCCCCGGCCGGCCCGGCCCGGCCCGGCTCTCACGCGGCGCCCGTGTCCCCACAGGGGCACCCACGGCTACATGGCCCCTGAGGTCCTGCAGAAGGGGGTGGCCTACGACAGCAGCGCCGACTGGTTCTCCCTGGGCTGCATGCTCTTCAAGCTGCTCAGAGGGTGAGCGCTCCCCTCTCGGACTGGGGGCCCCCCGGGCAGAAAACGGGGCGAGCCCTCCGTGGGGGGAGGGGGGCCTTGGAAGCCCCGGAATCGGGCCCCCGGCCTCGACGAATGTCTGGGAAGGAGGACAAGCGGCCTCCTGACCCCGGCGTGGCCGGCTGCCTCCCTGTCCAGGCACAGCCCCTTCCGCCAGCACAAGACCAAGGACAAGCACGAGATTGACCGCATGACGTTAACAATGGTGAGTGCAGAAGGCCCCCCCTGGCTCCCCCCAGGCTCAGCATCCCTGTTTGGTGACTCTCCAGGGAACAAAAGTGGGCTCTTCCACGTGGCCGGATGGCCCGAGGGGTCAGTTCATGCCGCGGGCCAGGCTCGGCTTCCCTCCAGGCTTTGGGGGCTGCCCTGGTGGTTACAGCTTTAGCCTGTTCCCCACCCCCTCCCCGGCCCACTTCCCCTCCGAGAAAGCTGAGGGCAGCCCTGTTGGGGGCCCTTCGGGGTCACTTCCCAGCCTCCCCGCCACATTTCCCGGGTGCTGGGCTCGAGGGCCACGGGCGGCCCAGAATTCCAGACGGAATAAATGCCTGGTCACTTCGGGGGAGACCCCTCGAGGGGCCAGGGGGAGGCAGATGGGGGGCTTCCTCACTGCCGCCCTTAGGGCATGCCCAGGGGCTCAGCCGGAGGTGATGGGCTGAGGACCCCCCTGCCCCCTCCCCGCTTTCCTCGGTAGGCCGTGGAGCTGCCGGACTCCTTCTCGCCCGAATTGCGCTCTCTTCTGGAAGGACTGCTTCAGAGGGACGTCAACCGCAGGCTGGGCTGCCTAGGCCGGGGGTGAGTGACTAGCCGGGCCTCCAGCGGCTCCGGCTGGGCAGGGGGCCGGCACCGAGCCACGGAAGGGAGGCCCGAAGGGGCAGAGTCCTTCTTGTCCCCTGGGGAAGCCCTGAGGCCCCAGACTGAAGGGCCCCCCCCTCCCCGATCGCCACCAGGGCTCAGGAGGTGAAGGAGGACCCTTTCTTCAAGGCGGTGGACTGGCAGATGGTTTTACTGCAGAAGGTAAGAGCAGGGCGAAGCCAGGCACGGCCGCGGGCTGAGCACCCTGGCGGGGAGGAGGCCGGGGTGGCCCAGGCTCCCCCCTTCTCAGCCGTGTCTCCCCGTGGCAGTACCCGCCTCCCCTGATCCCACCTCGAGGGGAAGTGAATGCCGCCGACGCCTTTGATATCGGCTCTTTCGATGAGGAAGACACGAAGGGAATCAAGGTGAGGGGGCTGGCCTGGGGTGGGGGCGGCAGCCCTGGGAGCCCCCCACCGGCCTCTGCTCGGAGCTCCCGGGCGGTCCGTGGGCCGCGAGGCCCTGACCTGTGGGTCTGCCCGTCTCCAGCTGCTGGACACTGACCAGGAGCTCTATCGAAACTTCCCCCTCACCATCTCGGAGCGGTGGCAGCAAGAGGTGGCCGAGACGGTCTTTGACACGGTGAACTCGGAGACGGACCGGCTGGAGGCCCGGAAGAAAGCCAAGAACAAGCAGCTGGGCCACGAGGACGGTGAGGGCCTGCCTCGCCCGGCCCTGCTGGGCCCCCAGAGACGCATCCGCCTGGGGCGCGAGGCTGACCGGGGCTCCCTCTCTGTGCCCCCAGATTACGCCCTCGGCAAAGACTGCATCATGCACGGCTACATGTCCAAGATGGGCAACCCCTTCCTCACGCAGTGGCAGCGGCGCTACTTCTACCTGTTCCCCAACCGGCTGGAGTGGCGGGCCGAGGGGGAAGCCCCGGTGAGGACGCGGCTGGGCCGGGATGGGCCGGGCTTGGATGGGCTGAGCCGGGCCGGGCAGAGCTGAGCTGGGCAGGGCCGGGCCGGGATGGGCTGAGCCGGGCCGGGCTTGGATGGGCTGAGCTGGGCAGAGCCGAGCTGAGCCACGGCTCTCGGGGCCCCCTGCCCCTGCCCCTGCCCCTGCCCTCACGTTCCCCTCTGGGGCCTCTGCAGCAAAGCCTCCTAACCATGGAGGAGATCCAGTCCGTGGAGGAGACCCAGGTCAAAGACCGGAAGTGTATTCTGCTCAAGATCCGTGGGGGCAAACAGTTCGTCCTGCAGTGCGACGTGAGTAGGGCAAGAGGGGGGTCGGGGCCCCTGGCTGGGGTGGAGGGGGTCGTCCAGGGCCCGTCGGGCCTCGGGGG
>NW_025351438.1:0-1405 GCF_016433145.1 Gracilinanus agilis
GCTTAGAACAGGGGGTGTCAGGGCTGGGAGGGGGCTTAGAAAAGAGGGTATCAGGGCTGGGAGGGGGCTTAGAATAGGGGGTGCCAGGGCTGGGAGGGGGCTCAGAACAGGGCTGTTAGAGTTCTCTGTCCTGTTCTCTGGTCTTGCTTAGTTCTGCCAGTCTTGGGGCTCAGCGTCTGGAAGACTCTGGAAGGGCCGCCTCTTCAAAGGGGGTCTTTTTGCTGAGGGTTGTTGTTTTTAGAAACAAATATTACAAAGTACCTCGTCATGACAAACTGGCCGGACTGGGACCCCGGTGGGCAGTGGGCAGGGGCAAGGCCCATGGCATCCCAGGGAAGGGACCCAGCCCATTCGAAGTGATTAATCCTCCGTGTTTATTAATCACGGCGTGTGCTCAGATTTGATAAATTGCCCAACGGTTGCATTAGCTAATAACTCTCAGCACCAAACCAAATAGTTCATCTGTTTTTCTAATCCGCCCCAGAGCATCCTGGGAGCAGGCCCGGTGGTCGAGCAGAGAAGAGAAACATTCATTTACGGTAATTGGTTTCAGCTCCTCCCTTGGCTGTCTTCCGTGACCTAAATGTATCCAGTTGTTTGCCGTCCCTGCCTCGGGTTTGGGGGTCACCCCTAATGGTTTAATTCAACAAAAGCCGTCCAAGGCTTCCTGTAACCTTTGTCTCTTCTCATTCCTCCTCCCAAGCTGTTTGCTCCTGCCTGCTTTCGGGGAAGTGTTTCCCAGAGCCGCTTCCTTCCCAGGGAACAAAGTCAAGATTGTGGAAAGAAAGGAAAGAAAAAGGGATTTCTTTCTGAGAGACTGAGAGAGAAAGACAGAGACAGAGAGAGACAGAGACAGAGATTGAGAGAAACAGACAGATGGATTCAGAGACAGAGAAACAGAGAGGAAAGGCAGAAATGGAGAGACTGAGAGAGAAATTGAAAGAGAAAGACAGATGAAGATAGAGAAAGATGACAGACACAGAGAAACATAGAGGAGAGACAGAAATAGATTTCATGACTTTGAAAGAGAGGTTGAGAGAAACAGAGGAGAGAGAGAAAGAAGAGAGAGCCAGAGACAGATTAAGACACAGAGAAAACCAGAGATTAAGAGAGATAAAGACTAAGAGGAGAGAAAAGACATAGAGAAAGACTAAAGAGAAAGATAATGAGATAGAGAGATTGAGAGGGGGGTTGATGAAGACAGAGGAAAACAGAATGAGAGAAATAAAGACTGAGAGGAGAGAAAAGACGGACAGGAAAGAGAAAGAGATGGAAGATTGGGGGCGGGGGTGAGGAAGAGGGACAGACAGAGACAGCGAGATAGACAAAGAGACAGAAGAGGGGAGTAAGAGAGAGAGAAGAGAGAGAGAGAGAGAGGAAGAGAGAGAGAGAGAGAGAGAGAGAG
>NW_025351439.1:0-1295 GCF_016433145.1 Gracilinanus agilis
AAAAAAAATACATTTTGCTAAAAGGTACCATTGATAACAATTCAAGAAGAATTTTTTACAGCCAGTTTCTTTGATAAAGGAATCATTTCTCAAATATGTACAGAACTGAGGCAAATTTATAAAAAGAGCCATTCACCAACTGATAAATTATCAAAAGAAAATGAACTGACAACTTCAGAAGAATCAATCAAAGCTGTCTACTATCACATTATAAATATTCTATTGATTAGACAAATGAAAATAATTCTGAGATACCACCACACTACTATCAAAAATGACAAATGCTTGAAGTAATATGGGGAAATCATCTAATGAACAGTTGGTAGAAATGTGAATTGGTTTAACCACTCTGTAGAACAATTTAGAACTATGCTCAATGACTACAAAAACTGCATACTCTTTGATTCAACAATATCACTACAATATCTATGTCCCCAAAAGATTAAAGTAAAAGGGGAGGGACATATACGCACAAAATATTTATATCACCTCCTTTTAATGGATAGCAAAATATTGGAAATTGAGGGGATGTCCATCAGTTAGGGAATGGATGAACAAGTTGTGGCATATGATTTTAATAGAATATTGTTATGCTAGAAGAAATGATGAAGAGAATATATTTTAGAAAAAAACATGAGAAAATCTATAAAATTTGATGTAAAATGATGTAAACATACCCAGAAAAACATAATAGATAGTTATATCAATATTGTAATGATTAACATATATTAAAAATTTAGCTACTTTAATCAATAAAATGATACAGGACATTTCTGAAGGATTCACTATTAAATATGTTCTCTATCTCCAGAGAGAGAAATGATGGATTTTTTTTCATTTTTTTTATTATTATTTTTAAACATTTATTAATATACATTTTTAACATGGTTACCTGATTCATGCTCCTCCTATCCCCTTCACCCCCACTCCCCCGCAGTACCCCCACCCATGGCCGATGCGCATTTCCACTAGTTTTGTCATGTGTCCTTGATCAAGACCAATTTCCAAATTGTTGGTGGTTGCATTGGTGTGGTAGTTTCAAGTCCACACCCTCAATCACATCCACCCCGACCCTTGCATTCAAGCAGTTGTTTTTCTTATATGTTTCCTCTCCTGCAGTCCTTCCTCTGAATGTGGGTAGCATCTTTACCATAAATCCCTCAGAATTGTCCTGGGTCATTGTATTGCTGCTGGTACAGAGGTCCATTACATTCAATTTTACCACAGTATATCAGTCTCTGTGTACAATGTTCTTCTGGCTCTGCTCCTTTCGCTCTGCATCAGTTCCCGGAGGT
>NW_025351440.1:0-8925 GCF_016433145.1 Gracilinanus agilis
ATCATTAGCTTCCAATTGCTCGATTCTAGCCTTTAGGGATTGGTTTTCAGCTATGATCTTTTGGTTTTCTTTTTCAATCTGGTTCAATTTGCTTATCAGTTCATTTGATTTCTGAGCCTCAATTTCCAATTGCAAGATTCTACCTTTTAAACTGTTATTTTCTTGCCACATCTCTTCCATCTTCCTCAGAATCTCAGTTTTGAACTCTTCCATAGTTTGTGAGGAGTTTTCCTTATTTGAGGAGGGTCCGGATACTTGTTTGTTTTCCTCCTCTGATCGGTTGTCTGGATTTTCTCTGTGTAAAAGTTGTCGAGTGTTAAAGACTTCTTTTTCTTGTTGTTAATCTTTCTCTTCTGAACTTCCTTATTCTGGGTAGCCATTGTTAGCCCAGCAGCTTCTCAGGTTTATCCTCACGCTCAGGGTCTCTCCACGGTCTTTTGGCTCCTGAGGTCTGAGTTCTGTTTTTTTCCAAGGTCAAGCCCCCTGGTAGACCCCCTTGCTTGATCCTCTGCTGGAGTTTTCTTTACAAGTCTCAGGGCGCTGCTTCCACAGTCGTATACCCGTCTGCACTGGTTCCCCACTCAGGGTTTCAGAGCTTTAGCTCGTGGCTGTGTCTGACTCCACCCACGCCTGCGTTTTGAGCCGCGTTCTGCGTCCTGCATCTGCTCTCAGCAACCTGCTCCCTTGCTCAAATTTTGTGTGTGTTCGTTAGCTTTTTGGGGTCCTAAATCTTGCTGCTCTCAGGAACAGTGAGATTTAGTGAGAGCTGTTTCACCCCTTTATAGCATGGAAATGCCTCGATTCCACGTACCTTCCACGCTGTGCCCTGTTGTGGGGTTCCTCCATTCGTCTGGACTTGTTTTTATGTCCCCTTGAGGAGTTTTGTGTGTTTTGGTCAGGAGAGGTTAAGAGCTGCTTCTTACTCTGCCACCATCTTAACCCGGAACTCCCTCCATATTGTTTTGATTACTGCTGCTTTATAGTATAGTTTAATATCTGGTACTGCTAGGCCCCCTTCCTTCACATTTTTTTCATTATTTCCCTTGATATTCTTGATCTTTTGTGATTCCAAATGAAAAAGTCCCTGGTTAGAGATCTTTGTCCACGCCTAGGGCAATGTTTTCACCCTCACAAATGCTCGGGAAAGTCCGTGGGTGCACCCCAGCCGCTTGGGGTCCCACATCTTGCAGCTCTCAGGTACAAGCCCTGGGGCTGCTAGTGATTTACTGGTTGCCCCAATCCTACTTTCCCTCTTGTGCATTGGCCTTGGCTCTGTGTGTGGTGTGGGGGGGGGTGGAGGGGCTTCTTCCTCTCATGTTTTAATGAGAGCCGTTTCACCCCTTTATAGCTTGGAAATGCCCCAATTCCATGTACCTTCAATGCTGCGCCATGTTGTGGGGCTCCTTCGTTTGTCTGGATTCATTTTTTATGTCCCCTTGAGGAGTCCTGTATGCTTCGGTTAGGAGAGATCGAGCAGCTGCTCCTTACTCTGCCGCCATCTTAACCTGAAATGATCAAAGTGATACATTATTAATTAATAAATAGTGGTATATCTGTGGAACAGTTAGGTACCCACCCATCCACCATCCCCACAAAAGTTGTTCTTTCATAAATTCAAATATTATTTAGGTAAGAACTCAGTAATTTGATGAAAAATGGGGAAACTAGAAGACAGCCTAACAGAAATTAGGCTTATAATAATACCTCATATTATCTGCCAAAATATGCTCCAAAGCTTATCTTTTGGATAAGCACATATATTTTAGCACATATAACTTATATATAAAGGATTACATTACAAATATATAAAAAGAGAAAAGGAAAATGAGTTGATAGCTAGGGAACGTGTTAAAGACCAAATAAGTAATAGGGAGGATCAAAGAAGAAAAAATGGATAATTATGGTGATAAAATTTTTTAATTGCATAGACAAATCCAATAATGCTGAATTTAGAAAGGAAATAACTAGAGTAAATAATATTTGAAGTATTTTCCTGATAAATATTTAATTTCCTAGAAGAACTGGTTCAGAATTATTAAAATAATAGTTATTCCTTAATTGATAATGATAGGATATGAGCAGTGAGGAAACCAAGATGGAGTAGTAGAGAGAACACAACTACCAAGTGCTCCCTTCTAAAAAACTATAAAAATAATACCACAAACAGAATTGTGGCACTATATAGCCAATAAAAGATTGTGATGAAACATTTTTCCATGTGGAGACAACTTAGGAGGATAGAAGATGAGATCTGTGTCATTGGGATATGGGATAGCCAGGAGTTCCTGTAACAACATCAGCTGTGGGTCTTGTTGGTGACTAGGACAACAGCAGCAATAGCTTTGGTATTTCTCAGCATGGAGTAAGGGGATTGGACTACTTGACAGAAAGAGATAAGAGGGGACCTCCACTGTATACAGGAACAGGCCCTGTTCATCAGATTCTTTGCCCATATACACTCATAGGTCACAGTTCTAGGACTGAGAGGAGCTCTAGGTCTCACAACTGCAAGGGAGCAAGGACTTTTCCAGAGTAAGGATCAGCGTATAGACAAGGAGAGCAATAAACACAAATCTCCCAGGACAATACCATTTTAAAAGTAGTAAAAACATGGAAGTCCCACAACTATGAAAAGGTCAGCAGAAGTTGAGGACAGTGTGCCTCTTCTCTAAATCATAAGATCAATGTCCAATTTTAGCATAAAGCTGAAGTTCACAGATTAAGCTGAAAAAAGGAACCAAAAAAAAAAAAAAGAAAGGAAAATCATAAAATGCTAATATGGTTACAGGAAAAATCCAGCTATACTCTCAGAAGAAAATAACAACATTAAAAGAGCAAAGTCTCAAATAAAAAGACAAATTCGATACAAACCTAAAATAATTCCTAGAAGAGGTAAAGAAAGTATGATAAAAATATTTTGAAGATGAAATAGAAGCATTAGAAATAATATGATTTCAATAAGCCATAAATTAGCTCCCCAAGAAAAATCCCTAGGACTAAATAAATTTAAAAACATTAATTTTACCAAGCATTTAAAGAACAATTAACTCCAATACTACGTAAATTATATGGAAAAATAGATAAAGAAGTCCTACCAAATTCCACATATGACAGTAAGATTTTTTTTTCGTAACTAAACCAATGAGAACAAAAAGAGAGGGAAAATATAATTCAATTTCCCTATTTAATATTCATGCAAAAACTTAAATAAAATACTAGCAAAGACATTATAGTAATTAGATGACAAATATTATACACTATAATCAGATTGGAATTATACCAGGAATTCAACGTTAGTTAAATATCATAGATAACAAATATAATTGGCCCTATCAATAACAAAAATAAAAATCATATGATAACCCTAATAGGTATCCCCAAAAGTCTGTTAACAAAATACAATACCCATTCCTATTGAAACCATTAAAACCATAGGAACCAATGGAGTCACTCAAAGTAAGTAGTATTCACCTAAAATCAAGAGCAAGCATTACTCATAAAGGAGGTAAATTAAAAGCCTTCCTAATAAGATCAGAGTTAAATCAAACAACCATATTATCATCATTTATTGAATAGTATATTAGAAATGCTAGCTATAAGAATGAGAAGAAAAATTTTGAAGAAATAAACTGACAAAGAGAAAACAAATTTTCTTCATTTTTTGCACATGCTATGATGGCATATATAGAGAACCCAAAGAGTAACCAAATAGGTAAAATAATTAACAATAGCCAAGTTGCAAGATATAAGATTAACCCATTTAAATCATCAACTTTTATATGTATTAACAGCAAAGATTAACAAGAAGATATAGAAAGAAAAATTCAATTTTAAATAACTTCATAGTATAAAATACAATGAACATTTAACAATTGGCTCTCACACTAGCTGTGTCTAGTTGGTTTCAGCACACACTAAGTATATGTATTCCTGGGCATAGCTTCATATAATCAGTTATCCATTTTCTTTTGCTCAATTTTTTATTTGGTTAAACATATATTTCTACCTATAGTTATGAGTGATATACATTCTGCTTGTCTTTTTAAAAAAATCTTTACCATTCAAGACATTTGCATTTCAAATGTACTAAATAGACTATGACCTACAACTGCATGCAAGATACATTGAGAATGATTTATGAATTTTAGCTTTTCCCTACAACCAGTATGGGAGCCAGGACCCAGGACCCTGGGAGCAATGCAAAAATGGGAGAATTCACTGTCAGCTCCAATGTCATTTGATAGCAAAATACATATCAATGGTGATGATCTGCACCCCCTGTGGAAATGGATGAAAATCCAATCCAAAGGAAAGGGCATTTTGGGCAATGCAATAAAGTGAAAGTCCATCAATTTCTTCATTGACAAAGACAGTGGTGAAGCAGTATGGTCCCATGGAAGAGTCCCTGACAAATGAGAAATACATGCCTTGCTACTGGTAGTTCCTTTCCATTCCTGCATCTGTCTCTACTGGTCCCCAAAGTCTTCCACCAGGCACCACTGATGCTCTGCTTTCAAACCAGTCCTCTGATGAGTTAGACCCAAAAACCTGGCATGCATCTCAGCCTGAGAAGGACACTGGGGGGCATATGATGATAGGGTAAAGCCTTGAGCCATCAGATAATTTTTTGGGAACAAAAAGTTAAAAGAAACAAAAAAAGTGTCAATTTAAGTCTAATTTCTGCCAGATTTCTTTCCAATTTTACCTGAATTTTTTTTTAATATCAAATGCAGGGGAAATTACTTATGTTTTCTATCTCATCAAACACTGACTTATTAACTTCTAATGTTTTTAGCCTACTTTTTAGAGTCTGTTCCATTGGTCTATGTCTTTTGTTTTCCATGAATATCAAATAGTTTTGACTTCTGCCGTCTTTATAATATATTTTGATATTTGCAGGTTTTTACACCCCTCATTTCCATTTTTCCTTATTTTATTTTTTCTATTTTGCTGTCAATTTACCTGTCCACTTACTTTTTTGCATTTTTACTTTTTCCCTTTTATTTTTAATCAGTTGTTTAAAAATTTATCAATTTTCTTAGTCTTCTTAAACAATCAGCTTTTAATTTCATCATTCCATTTTGATGTTATTTTGGGTTGCTAGTTTCTCTTGTAATTTTAAATATTTTCTTTTTGCTCTTCATTTTGATTTTTTTGCATATATATTAAATTTCAGCAAGCCTCTTCGTGTGTGTGTGTGTGTGTGTGTGTGTGTGTGTGTGTGTGTGTGTGTGTGTACTATTACTGCAAGTACTCATTTGGCTGAATCATAGAAATTTTTGTATGTTGTTTCATCATTTTCTTCTTCCATTTAATCACTGATTAATGATTTTGATGATTTTAATGCACTCTTTGTTTGGGATCCTAAGAGACTCTATTGCTATATCTTTTGCTTATCCTTTCACTATTTCCTACCTCAAACTGATTATAATTTTCATTCTGTTGTAATACAGGAAGGGTGTATTCATTATTTCTGTCTTAAATTTTCTTTGTAATATTGCTATTTCTAATACACAGTAGTTTTATGTGATCCTAAGAAATATGTATATTCTTTAGAATTCTTATTTAGCAAGAGAAATATATTTTAGCTCTAGTTTGCATTCAAGTAATTTTTAAATTCTATAACTCCATTTTGAGAATTTTTCTTTTATATTTTTCTAAAATTCATAGAAAGACATTAAAATCCCCAGTTGTTATTTTATTGCCATATATGCCTTCTTATAAATTAACTATTTTTTCAACTTTTAATTTATATTCTAAGATATTTGGAGCATACTCATTTATATTTAATATTAGATTATTTTTATAGTTCCTTACGGAATAATACAGTTCCTTGTTTATCTCTATTTATGTTGTAATTTCTTTTTGCTTCATTTCATGACTTCAATTCTTTTTTTGTTTGTTTCATTTGATACATAGTAACATGTTTCAACACTCCATTTTTAGACACTGTATACCTTTTGTAAAATAAGTAATATCCTGGCAGAATAGATTTTTATCTGTTCTTTTCTTTTTTCATTTTAACTGATTGATTTATACATTTAAAAATTTTATTGATTAATTAAGTAAAATTTTACATGGTCACATTATTTATGTTCTTTCCTTTTCCTCCCCCCAACCCCCTCCCATAGCTAACATGCAGTTCCACTGGGTTTTACATGTGCCATTGATCAAAACCTATTTACATATTATTGATATTTGCACTAGGGTGATTGTTTAGAGTCTACATCCCCAATCATATCCCCATCAACCCATGTGATCAAGTAGTTGTTTTTCTTCTGTGTTTCTGCTCCCACAGTTCTTTATCTGGATTCAGATAGAATTATTTCTCATAGGTCCCTCAGAAATGTCTTGGATTATTGCATTGCTGCTAGTACATTTGATTTTACCACAGTGTATCCATCTCTGTGTATAATGTTCTCCTGGTTATGCTCCTTTCACTCTGCATCAATTCCTGGAGGTTATTCCAGTTCACATGCAATTCTTCCAGTTCATTATTCCTTTTAGCACAATAGTATTCCATCACCAGCAGATTCCACAATTTGTTCAGCCATTTCCAAATCAAAGGGCATTTCCTCATTTTCCAATGTTTTGCCACCACAAAGAGCATGGCTATGAATATTTTTGTACAGGTCTTTTTCCTTATGATCTCTTTGGAGTATAAACTCAGCAGTGGTATGGCTAGATCAAAAGGCAGATAGTCAACTTCCGGGTTAAGATGGTGGCAGAGTAAGAAGCAGCTCTTAACCTCTCCTGACCGAAACACACAAAACTCCTCAAGGGGACATAAAAACAAGTCCAGACGAACGGAGGAACCCCACAACAGGGCACAGCGTGGAAGGTACATGGAATCGAGACATTTCCAGACTATAAAGGGCTCTCACTAAATCGCGCGCTGAGCAACCACCCCACCCCCACCCCCTCCACACACAAAATCTATAGCTCTGAAGCCAGCTAAAAAGAAATAGAGCAAGTTTGGGGCACCCATTGAGTCATTGGCAGCTCTGGGGCCTGTTCCTGAGGGCAGCAAGATTTAGGACCCCAATAAGCCAGAGAACGCAAGCAAAATCTGAGCACGAGGGCAGAGAGTGGACGCCCAGCGCAGAGCGCACAGGCACTGGCGGAGGCGTGGGTGGAGGCAGACACAGCCAGGAACTAAAGCTCTGAAAACCTGAGTGGGGAACCAGTGCAGACTGGTATACGACTGTGGAAGCAGCTCCCTGAGACTTGTAAAGGAACCTCCTGCAGAGGATCAAGCAAGGGGGTCCACTAGGGGGCTTGACCTTGGAAAAAACCAGAACTCAGACCTCAGGTACCAATAGACCACGGACAGACACTGAGCGTGAGGATAAACCTGAGAAGCTGCTGGGCTAATGATGGCTACCCAACCTCAGGAAACTCAGAAGAGAAAGAATAACAACAAGAAAAAGAAGCCCTTAACACTCGACAACTTTTACACAGAGAAAATCTAGACAACCGAGCAAACAGAGGAGGAGAACAAACAAGTATCCGGACCCTCCTCAAATAAGGAAAACTCCTCACAAGCTATGGAAGAGTTCAAAACTGAGATTTTGAGGAAAATGGAAGAGATCTGGCAAGAAAATAACTGTTTAAAAGGTAAAATCTTGCAATTGAACACCAGAAATGACCAGATTGAAAAGGAATTCCAGAAGATTATGGCTGAAAACCGAAAGATTATAGCCGAAAATCAATCCCTAAAGGCTAGAATCGAGCAATTGGAAGCTAATGATCTCTCAAGACAACAAGAACAAATAAAACAAAGTCAAAAGACTGAAAAAATAGAAGGAAACATGAAATATCTCAATGAGAGAGTGACAGACCAAGAAAACCGGTCTAGAATTTGAGAATAATTGGTCTTCCAGAAAAACCAGAAATTAATAGAAACCTGGACTCCGTACTAAAAGAAATTATTCAGCAAAATTGCCCTGAAGTACTACAACAAGAGGGCAATATAGACATTGAAAAGATTCATAGAATACCCACTACATTCAACCCAGAGAAGAAATCGGTTAGAAATATTATTGTCAAATTCAAAAGCTTTCAAGCAAAAGAAAAAAATCTTACAAGAAGCCAGAAAGAGACAATTCAAATATGAAGGAGCACCAATCAGGATCACACAGGATTTGGCAGCCTCCACACTAAAAGACCGTAAGGCTTGGAATACGATATTAAGAAAGGCAAGAGAGCTGGGCCTGCAACCACAGATCAACTACCCATCAAAATTGACTATATATTTCCAGGGGAAAGTATGGGCATTCAACAAAATTGAAGAATTCCAGATATTTGCACAGAAAAGACCAGGGCTAAATGGAAAGTTTGACATCGAATCACAAAAATTGAGAGAAACCTGAAAAGGTAAATAAGATACAGAGGGGAAAGAAAGAAAACTTATAATTTTTAAATTTGCCTTTTTAAGGGCCTCAGTGAGATCTAATTATCTGTATTCCTATGTAGATAAATGTTATATAAAATTCTCTGTAGTGAACTCTATTCACTATTATAATATTCACTATTATAGTAATCAGAAGAATAATTCACAGGGTGAGGGTGGAACACTAAATAATCTAAGATGACATGGGGGATGGGAAAGAGGGGGTAAATAGCAGGGAACACCAAGAGAAACTTGAGTGAATAAGAAAATAGAATATTCTATTACACACAAAGAGGGCATGGGAGGGAGAGGGGACAAATACTATTATAAGAAGGAGAGGAAGAGAGCATTAAGAGGTAATAATCAAACCTTACTCTTAGTATAATCAACCCAGAGAGGGAAGAGTAGCTTTATTATCCATTGGGATAAAAAACTCTATCTAACCCTACTGAGAAAGTCAGAAGGGATAAACCAAGGAGAGCAGGGGAGTGGGAAGGTCAAAAAAGGGAGGGGAGAAGGGAGAGGGAATTCAT
>NW_025351441.1:0-1137 GCF_016433145.1 Gracilinanus agilis
CAGCAAGGGCTAAGCAATGGGGGTTAAGTGACTTGCCCAGGGTCACACAGCTACGAAGTATCTGAGGCTACATTTGAACCCAGGATCTCTTGTTTCCAGGCCTGTCTCTCTTCTACTGGCTATTCAGATGCCCTGACTTTTGAATTTTATTAATAACTCCACCTTCTGAAGCCAATCAGAATAAGTCAATCAATCTATAAAAATTCATTAAGGGGAATGGGCAACTAGGTGACTCAGTGGATTGAGAGTTAGGCTCAGAGACAGGTCAATGGATTGAGAGCCAGGCCTAGAGATGGGAAATCCTGGGTTCAAATCTGGCCTCAGACACTTTCTAGCTGTGTGACCCTGGGCAAGTCACTCAACCCCCATTGCCCAGCCTTTACCTCTCTTCTGCCTTGGAACTGATAAATTGATTCTAAGATGGAAATTAATATTTTTAACCCCCTCTACCCCAAAAATTAAGGGCCTACTCTGGGCCTTAGTGCTGAGAATAGAATAAAAAAGATAAAAGACAGTTCCTGTTCTTAAAGACCAGTTTATCCTGTCTATAGGTTTTTTTTAAATTATTTTTTATACATAATTGTTTTCATTTTGTCTCTGATGTTTGACTGTAAGCAACTTGAGAGTAGGGACTGGTTTCTATAATAGGCCTTTAATTTTTTTTTTCCCCTCTGAAGGTAAAAGTCTTCAGAATTCCCCTGATCTGTCCGTTAAGTAACTGTCAGAAGAGGAAGCTGTGGTTAGTTTACTATGACTTGATGAGGCCATGCCGCTCTTGCCGATCACTTTCCTTCTGTGACTAGCCACCTACCGAATAACTTGCTGAATCATTTTGTCAAGTTAATCTACCTGACTTGGAGTTTGAAGACTTTTCTTTTTATTCCACCTTAGAATCACTACTGTGTGTTGGTTCTAAGGCAGAAGAGCAGTAAAGGATAAAAAATGGGGGTTAAGTGACTTGCCCAGGGTCACACAGCTAGGAAGGATCTGAGGCCACATTTAGTGTCTGAGACCACATTTGAACTCAAGATTTCTCATTCCAAGGCAGAAGAGTGGTAAGGGCTAGGCAATGGGGGTTAAGTGACTTGCTCAGGGTCACACAGCTAGGAAGTGTCTGAGTTCAAATTTGAACCCAAG
>NW_025351442.1:0-2684 GCF_016433145.1 Gracilinanus agilis
ATATATATGTTAAATGACTATTGCATATGATATATTATATATATATATATATGAATTATGTATGTTCTGATATTCCAATTTATTAGATTTTCTAATCTAATCACTAGTGTTTGAACCCTTTGCCAAGTTTTATTCCAAATATATCATATGGAGGAAGGAGAAAGGACTTTGCAAGAGATTAATTCACCACAAAAAGTATGGAGGGACCCCAAAATATAACTGTACTTTTCCTTCAATTAAACTATAGCCTCTGTGAGGGACAGACCAGGTCTTACTTTCTCATTCTATTTTCTCCAGTGCTTAACATGGTGTATTGTATATAATAGTTTCTTTTTACGTAAGTTTTTAAAATATCTTTTGTTTTTTAATCAGGAACATTTTCCCCAATATCCACCCCCATCCCTCACAAAAAGCCATCCATATAATGAGTATTTTTTTCAATACAAAAAGAAAAAAGAGGAGAAAAATCAACACAATTTATTAGTATATTAAAAAAATGTGAAATGTGCAGGTCTTGTAGACCTTCCACTCCATCAAAGTGAGGATTAAAAGTATTCTCTAACATCTTTGATCTTTATAATTTATTATATTTCTTCTTGACTGTGTGTATGTGCATGATTCTTCTTTCCATTTACATTATTATTAGTGTACATATTGTTTTTCTAGTTTTGCTTACTTCACTTTGCATCAATTCATGTAGATTTTTCCATGCTTCTCTCAATTCATCATACTCATTATTTCATATTCTTATAGAATATTTCATTATATTCATGAATAGCAATTTATTTAGTCAGGCCCCAACCAATGAGTAATTATTTCCAATTCTTTGTTATCACAAAAATTTCCTGATATAAATATTTTGTTGTAGATGGATACTTTCTTCTTATCAATGGAGCCCCTGATTCAAATGGTTTGGTTTTAGTCACTTTATATTTGGATAATTCCAAATTGCTTTCCAAACATTTATACCACTTCATAGCTCTACCAATAATGCATTAGTGTATGTATCTATCACAATCTCTCTTACATTGACTAATATCATTTTTGGTCATTTTTTGCCAATTCACAAGGTATTTGTTGAATCCTTGAAGTTGTTTTGATTTGCTTCTCGCTTATTAATAATCATTTAGAAAAAGGAAGAGCCAAGATGATAACTGGAACCACTCTGATATTTCATATTTTCTTGTATTTTTACATTCTTTTGATTTTGTTTTATTATTTCTTGATGTCTCATGAAGTCATTAGCTTCTATTTGCCCAATTCTAATTTTTAAGAAATGAATTTCTTCCATGACTTTTGATCCTCCTTTTCCTTTTGGTCTATTCTACTTTTCATGGAACACTTTTCTTCATTGGATTCTTTGCCTCTTTTTTCAGTTGACCAATTTTGCTTTTTACACTATTGTTTTCTTTTTTGCATGACTTTCATTTCCTTTCCCATCATTCTTCCACCAGTTTCATTTAATTTTTGTTAATTCCTTTTTAAATTCTTCCAGCACCTGAGACCAAACCTCAGCTTTCTTTTAAGTTTTGCATATGGTTATTTGAATCTCAACATCCCCTATTGACTCTGTGCCTTGCTCTTCTTTCAGAAAGAAAAATAAAAGTAAAGAAGCTACACACAAAAGAGAAAAATGGGAATTGGTCCCAGGCTCTGGAATAACTGAAAAAGAAATTCAAAAATTAAATTAGAGAACAAGAAAAATGGAGAAGGGAAATGAAAGTAACACAAGAATAAATAACAGCTTTAAAAGCAGAATTGGCTAAGTAAGGAAAAGGGCATGAAAACCCAGTGAAGAAAACAGTTTTTTCACAGTAGAATTGACTAATAGAAAGGAGGTAAAAAATCTTACCTAAGAAAAAATTTCTTAAAAATCAGAACTAGGTAAATAGAAGCTAACAACTTCATGAGACATCAAGAAATAATCAAACAACATCAAAAGAATGAAAAAAATAGAAGAAAATATGAAATATCTCCTTGAAAAAACAACTGATGTGGAAAATAGGTCCAAAGAGAGAAAATCTAAAAAACTATTGGTCTAACTGAAAATCAAGATTAAAAAAAATCATGTCATGAGAAACTACCCAAGAAAACTGTTCTTATATTTTGGAACAAGAGGGTAAAATAGAAATTGAAAGAATCTACCAACAACCACCTGAAATAAATTCCCAAATGACAAAAACTCCCAGGAATATTATAGGCAAATTCAAGAGCTCCAAGGCCAAGAAGAAAATATTGCAAGTAGCCAGAAAGAAATAATTAATATATCATGGAGCCATAGTCAGGATTACATAGGACTTAGAAGCTTCTACATTAAAGGATCAGAAGGTCTGGAATATGATAGGCCAGAAGACAAAAGGACAAGATTTACAACTAAGAGCCACCTACCCAGCAAAAATGAATATATTCTTTAATAGGGGGAAAATTGATCATTCAATGAAATAGAAAAGTTTCAAGCATTGTTGATGAAAAAACAGATCTAAACAGAAAATTCGATATCTAAATATAAAACTTAAGAGATGGATAAAAAGGAAAAATGAAAGAAAATTTAAGGGATTCAATAAGGTCAAACTATTTATATTCCTACACAGAAAGATAGTTGTAACTCTTAAAATGTTTTTCATTATCAGAGCAGTAAGAAGGAGTATACATACATACATACATACATATATATATATATATAT
>NW_025351443.1:0-3086 GCF_016433145.1 Gracilinanus agilis
GGGAGTGGGTGCTGTGGGTGGCGGCGGGCTGACAAAGACCCTGGTGCCCCCGGACCCGCGCTTCCTCCCGAACAAGTTTGTGTGGGCGGGGGCCTGGGAGAAGAGTCAGGCCCCCGAGTGCTCCTCCGAAAAAGGGTGAAGGGAGCGTGTCAGGGACACAACTCGAATGTGGGAGAGACAACGGCGGCGAGCGAGCCAGAGACAGGGTCGATGTCTCTCGGTCCCCCTTCTGGCGCTATCCCTCTCCCTTCGGTCTCGCCGTGGCTCGCCTTGGCCATTTCCCCTATTCCTCTCTCCAGCACACATGATGTGGGTTCTGTTACCGTGTAGGTACCCTGATCTGCACACACACACACAATGTCAGCTCCACACGGCAGCCCCCAGCTTCCAAGCTCACACACAATTATACACTGGTACACAACCTCCTAGATGGACTGGAGAGCTCCCCACTACATTTCCCTGCTTTGCGGGGCTGGGGTTTGGGGGCGGCGTGTCCCCCTGCCACGGAGGTCCAGGAGCCCGCCGGCTGACTCCCCCTCCTTAGCTCCTGAGTGTGAGCACACGTGGGGGTGTGTGCTCTCTGAGGGGACGTCCTTGTGTGGAGCGGGTCTCCAAGTGCCTCCGTGTGCCCCTGAGCTTGGGGGCGTTTGGGAACAGAAGTGGCTTTCCGCCTCAGCCCCCTGGGCCTGGTTCTGCGGTGTGTGTGTGCATTTGGGGGGACGTGTGTGTTTGGAGAAGATTCCTGGGCTACATGTGTGTGTTTCTGCCCAAATGTTTATCTGGGGATGCTGCTGGTGTGTCTGCGAGTGTGTCTGCGGAGGGTTATCTGAGGAGCCTTCGGAGTCCTCTCTGACCTGCCCTACTAGCACGGGCTTAGGGTTCGAGGGGAAGCGGAGGTGCAGCCAGCACCCACCCAGCCAGCCTCTATCAGTTCCAGCTCTCCACACAGCTGTTGATGGCCTCCGGTTAGGAAAAGGAAAGGAAGATAAAGGGAGGAATCTCCTTGGGGAAGCCTGGGATTTCTCTCTGGGTGTTTTGGGGAACAGTGTGGGCTGGTCATGGGAGTGAGGGCAGCTCATCCTCCCCCCCATTCTTGGGAGCCCTCTCATCCCACCCGCTGCCAGGGGCTAGGTCTGAGAAGTAGCCAAGAACTCAGGTTTGACCTTGGGGGGAAGAGGCCGAAAGGGGACTGGGGGGGGGGTGGTGAGTTGCATTTCTAATGCTGCCTCAGTTCCCCAGTCCCTTTTCTCTCCTCACCCCGAGGGCAGGGGTGGGGGCAGCTGAACTGGGGCAATGGGGGTCTACTCCCTGGCCACCTCAGGGTCAGAGAAGTAGGAAAAGACTTTTGGGTTGCCTGGGTCCCCACTAAAACCACTGGGGTTGCAAGAGCTGGGGGTTGGTACCTCTGACAAACAAACCCACCTGGCTGGAATTTGTCCCTGGTCCCAGAGGCTGATCAGCCCTCCGCCCCTCTCGTGCCCCCTCATCCCTCCTCCACCCTCAACTCTTCCCTTCCTTAACCAAACTCCCCCAGCTGACCAAGCTGCTTTAATTTCCTTCCCCCCTGAAGGGAAATGGAACATCTGGCTGAGACTTAGGGAGAGTGAGAGAGTGAAAATGATTGTGTGCTGAGCGCCCACCCCCACCCCACCCCCGTGAGTGTGTGTGTGTGTGTGTGTGTGTGTGTGTATGTGTACACCGTCAGTGTCTCTGTACCTAGCTGTCTGAGGATGTGTGTGGAGCTGGGGCCACGGCTGTTCATCTTGTGAGGATCCGGATCTCTGAGAGGGGATCCATGGCTAAGTGTGTGAGGAGAAGAGAGCCTGGGGCTTTGCCTAAATGCCCTTGGGTTGTTGGGGGGGGGGAGAAGCCCAGATCACAAGCCAGGACAACAGAGATGAACCGTGTGGGGAGGCCCCGACACCCACCAAACCACCCTCTCAATCTAACCCCAACCTTCCCCCTTATCTTTCCTGCCCTTTTCTTCTCTCCTCTTCTCCTTATCTCCTGTCTCTAGCCCATCTTTCCTCCCTCCCCCCCCTTTATCTCTCTCTTATCTCTCTCCTTCTCCTTATCCATCTTTCTCTTTCGCTCTCCATTCCTTCAGCCGTCTATCTGTGCCGTGGCTGTCTCTCCTGGATTCCTCCTCCCCTTCTATCTCTCTCCGAATCTGTTTTCCTTACTCTCCGCCTGCCTTTCTGTTTATCTCTAAATATATTTTGGTGTCTCTACCCAGGGCTTTTCTGCCTTTCTCTCTCTCTCCGACTCGGAAGATCCGCGTTTCGCTCTCTCCTCCTGCAAATGAAGCGGCCTCGGGGAGAAGCCCACCCGCGGGGAAATGGGGCGGAGCAGGATCGATACGAACTAATCACTAATCACTAATTACTAATTAGCGTAGGGAACAGAGGAGTGGAGGCTTGCCGGGACTCCCCAGCCTCGGAAGCGGAGAGTGGGATGGAAGTGGGAAGAAGGTGCATTTACCGGGCAGAACCCAAAAGCCCAGGCCTTGAGGAAATGTGTCCCGCTAGTCCCCGGGCGCCGCCGCCCCCCTCGCCACTCCTCCCTCCACTTCCCCGCCGCCCCCAGTGGCCCGGCTTCCCCCTTTCTTCCAGCCCTCGCGGTCCCCTACTAATCTCCTGCTTGGGCACTTAAACACGCGTAGCCCGGCCTCGAGAAGGGAACAGCGCACAGGGATTTGGGGTAATCTGGGGCCGCAGCTGGGGCCAGAACGTCGGGGAGGGAAGCGAGCCGGGCAATGGCCTGTTCGGTCGCCCTGCGACCAGGACGAGGGAACGTCGCGCCTTGGAACCGGGAAGGGAAGGCGGGGAACTGAAATCAGGAGGTGAGGGGCAGCGGAATAGATGTGGCAGAGGCTGGCTCTGCTAGGCCGCCGAAGGAATAGCGGGCACAAGAGCCGGGCACCGGAGAGAAAGCGAGGGAAAAGAGCAGGGGACGGGCCCGGAGGGGGAGCGAGGAGCTGAGCGCGGGGAGAAGAGGGGCTGCTGGTGGGGGAGAGCGTGCTCCAGGGCTGTGGAAATTGATGAGGCTTCTCTCCCCACTCCAGGCCCCTCCCTTCTCCCTCTCCC
>NW_025351444.1:0-1315 GCF_016433145.1 Gracilinanus agilis
GTGTGAAAAGCTATAGAAAGGTTTCAGAGGATGAGAACTGAAAAATCATCACTTAATTTGGTGATTATGAAGTCAGAGGATCATAGATCTGAAAGAAAATTTAGAGATCATCTAGTTTGAGAGGGCAAATATCCCAAATACTCTGAGTGCAATAAGCAGAACCAGATTAAAATGTAATTGGGAAACATTTAACAAAAAATAAAATAAAATAAAACAAAACATAAATCATGTTCATAATGTGTTAATACGTGAGGATCCTTATTGGAGGACAATACACCCTATAGACTTATCTGAGCCAGAAATGGCTGCCCCAGCTACTTTAGTCTACTTCCTGATACTGGTTGGGGAAGATGCAGGTGCATCCCAGGAGAGGGCACCACAACATGGGGAAACTGGTTGGGGTGTCCTAAAGATGTTTTGTCATTTTGAGGCCCCTGTTTCTCTTTGAGTTTGCTACAATTGATCTAATTAAGCCTCTTCCATGTTGCAGTAAAGAAATTGAGACCCAGAGAGGTGACTTGACCAAGCTCATATAAGTAATAATTGGCAAGACTGGCTTTCAAACTCGGGCTTTCTCCAAATTTAGCACTCTTTCTGCCTAATTGCAAGTGTAGCTGAGAGCAGTTTGGGGAGTTATTTGGGAGAGCAGTTTCAGTTGAGAAATAGTTAAAAACCAGATTGCAAAGGGGTGAGTAGACAGTATGAAATGGGTATGTGAGGTCACTAGGTTACAGACAACTTTCAAGAAATTCAGCAGTACAAAAAAGGAAGAAAAAGAAATTGGAGGAATTAAAGGCAATGAGGAAACTAAACTATCACTCTTTGTGGATGATATGATTGTATACTTAGAAAATCCCAGAAAATCAACTATAAAGTTAGTAAAAATAATTAATAACTTTAGTAAAGTTACGAAATCCAAAATAAATCCACATAAATCATTAGCCTTTCTGTATATTTCCAACAAAAATCAGTAACAAGAGTTAGAAAGAGAAACTCCATTTAAAATCTCTCTAGATAATCTAAAATATTTGGGAATCTATCCGTCAAGACAAACATAGGAATTATATGAACACAATTATAAACACATTTTACACAAATAAAACTAGATCTAAACAATTGGAAAAACATTAATTGCCTTATGGGTAGGATAAGCTAATATAATACAAATGACAATCCTACCTAAATTAATTTACTTATTCAGTGCCATACCTATCAAACTACCAAAAACTATTTTATAGAACTAGAAAAAAATAATAACAAAATTCATGTGGAAGAACAAAAGATCAAGAATATCAAGGTAACTAATGAAAAAAAA
>NW_025351445.1:0-5025 GCF_016433145.1 Gracilinanus agilis
AAGGAATAGGTGGGTAGTCTTTCAAAGACAGGGAAGGGAGGAAGGGCTTTTGGCTTCTCAGAGATCACACATGGAGAACAAATAGTAAAACTGAGACTAGAATTCACATCTCTCTGCTCCTAGCCCTGTACTTAAAAGCACATCATTGTTGCTGCTTTGATTTAGTTATTTTCAATTGTGTCCAACTCTTCTCGACTCCATGTGGGGTTTTCTGGCAAAGATACTGAAGTGGTTGACCATTTCCTCTTCTAGCTCATTTTACAAAAGAAGGCCAACAGAGTAAAGTGACTTTCCCAGGGTCATACAACTATTAACTCTTTGAGGTTGATTTTGAACTCTACAAGATGAGTCTTTGCAGTTCCAGGCCTGAGGCTCTATCTACTATACCACCAAAAACACACCATAATGCATCAAATACCCTGCTTTTTTCTAAAAATTACCTTTTATTTATAGGACCTCAAATCTAGAGCTTGGAAGGGACCTTAGGAGCCATCAATTCAAAGTCTCCTTTTTATAAGTAGGGAAACTAAGGATCAGGAAGGTTAAATAAATTCATGAATGAATGAAAAATTACTTGTTAAGGGTTTATTGTATGGCAAAGACTTCATCCTTGGTCACATAGTCAGTAAATTATAGAAGTTAGATTTGAACCAAGATCCTTGCTAGATCCATTGCTCTGTTCACTGGCCCCCAGTTCATAGCTAATAGCTAGCATTTATAGGGAATACTAATATTTGCAATGCACTCTACATGTGGTCTGTCATTTGATCCTCCCAAAACCCTGCTCAGGTTTTTGTTTTTATTTTTTTGTTTGTTTATTTTTTTATTATTATCCATTTAACAGAGGAGGAAACTGAGGATATGAAAGGTTATCTCTTTTGGATATTTTATAAGGCCAATAGGAACGTAGAGATGTTATCATCTAATAGCATAAAATTGTGCCATTCTGATCAAGACCTTAAGAAGGAATTTTGGGAGGGGGGGTGAAAGGGAGGGAAAGATGCCCAGCCCCAGAATTCGTCTCTTATTGATTGATTCAGTGGGTAGGTGGTCACCTCCTAAATAATAGCTAACAATAGCTGACATTTTACATAGCACTTGCTATGCGCTTGCACTGTGCTAAGCACTTTACAATTATTATCTCATTTGATCCTCACAATAGCCCTGTTGACAGAGGGGGCTATTATTATTCCCATTTTACAGATGAGAAAACTGAGGCCAAAAAAAGAGGTTAAGTGACTTATACAGAGTTATACAGCTAGTATGTGTTTGAGGCTGGATTTGAACTCCAGGCTCTGTACTCTAACCATTGTAACTCCAAAATTGCCTAAAAGCATAAAAGCAACTAGGTTGGAGTGGACTGGTATGATCCCATTGTCCTTGCCGTCTAACAGATCCAAAGGATAGTAAATATCTGGACCAGAGCCTGAACCCAAGTCCAACTCTCTCTATTCCACTACATGGCCTCCCTTTGCTATTCTTATCCTTTGGAAAATGTCACGCAAAGCCCTTGTTGCCAAGTTACCGACAAATTATATTGGTGTCTCAGCTTCTGTGAGGGTGGATTGACAGCTTCCTGGGAGTTGGAATAGCAGGTACTTTTAATTTTTGTCATCCTTCCAGATGTTTTTTTTTTAATGTGTTCAGATATTGGGAAGAGCTCAGGGAATACGGGTATGGTGTCTTGTCTCTCTTTTCCTGGGAATATCGGGCTTTCTGCAAAGACAGCTTCTAGTATTTATATATCCCCACATCGGATCACATTCAGTAAACCACTGCCTGTGGGCAGGGAAGTGATAATTTCAGCACATTCTGGACCCTGTACTGGCTGTACCCAGGCCCTCCACAATCTGGCTTTCCACAGATTCCCTTCTCAGAATATTTTCTACTTGCATTTCCCTCCCCACCCACACATAGAGATCTCCTCTACTCTATCTAATACCCATCTTCTCGCTTTCCTCATTACCCCACACATACTCAGGATGGACCTTCCTGCTCTTGCCTTTTCTCCTCCGTCTAGGTTGTCTCTTTTTCTCTCCCTCTGTCCTGGAGAAGGGAAAACTCAGAGGGAACAGAGAAACTATATTCAAGTATTTGAAGGGTCATTGTGTGGGGAAAGAATTATACTCATAGAATCATGCATTTACAGGTGAAATGAACCTTGTGAGTATGACCCACTTATTTTACAGATCAGAGATGCAGAAAGGTTCCGTGACTCACCTGGAATCAAACAGTTAGTAAGTGCCTGAGATGAAATTCAAACCCAGAGCCTCTTAATTCCATATCCAGCATTCTAACCAGTCTCCCAATCAGAAGAGGCTTATTTTAGTTGGTCCCAGAAGGCAAAACCAAGAACAATGGGTGTAGTTAGAAAAAGATCAGTTTTAGTTTGATATTTGGACAGTTACGAACAATTGGAGCTATCCCAGAGTGGAATGAGATGTCTGAAGAGGCAATTGATTCTCCCTCTTTGTAGGTCTTCAAGGAGAGAGACAGAATGAAGATGTCAAGCATATTGTAATGGAGATTCCTTTTTTAGCATGGGCTAGACTAAACCAATAAAGTTCCTGCCAATGTTATTGGGAGAAAAGGTAGAAATCTGAATTGGTGCCCTCAAATCACCAGCTTGTGCTTGACACTTTTGAAAATTCATTGATTCTTCCATTCAATGAGTTTTTAATTTTCTTTTTCATTTCTATACGACAATGGACTGGTAATCTCAATGATATGGAAGTTCCTTCTGACAATGCAGATTGTCACCCATCCACATCTATCCATCTTATGGAACTCTTGTCTTTCTCCTCCAATAGGGCTGGGATTGCTGGGAACCTTCCTCACTTCATCATGACAAGGAAATGGTAACAATGGAGTCCTCCAGCAGTCCATCTGTCATCCCTTGCCCTTCCTGTATGACCAGCCATATTTTCTTCCAAATTCTTTCAAAAATGCATTTCAGGGGGCAGCTGGGTGACTCAGTGGATTGAGAGTCAGACCCAGAGACAAAAGGTCCTGGGTTCAAATCCAACCTCAGACAGTTCCTAGCTGTGTGACCCTGGGCAAATCACTTCACCCCATTGTCTACCCCTTACCACTCTTCTGCCTTAGAACCAATACCCAGTATTGATTCTAAGAAGAAGTTAAAGGTTTATAAATAATAATAAAATTAAAATTAAAATGTATTCCATTGACTTTTTTTGGTTCTTATAACACCTGAACTTCCCACATCCCTTTCTCTCCCATTTCCAACAAAAGAATTTCATTTTTTATAATGAATGAAATCATCCACGTGCATAAATATCTCAATAAGAGAATTTTTAAGAGTATTATGTACAAAACCATGAACTTCTGTACCATTTTTAAGGGTATATTAAATTTAATGAGATAATAACGAAACTTTCCTTGTTTGTATTCCCTCGTGGATTTCTTTCCTTTTTATTCTGTGTATCTTTTAGGGTTTTATAGTTTGAGCAACATTCAGTGTATACCACACACGAGGCGTTATGCTCAGGAGCTGGGAACACGCACCATAGTCTTTACTTTCAAGAAGCTTCCATTTTATTGGGGGGAACAGCATGTACACAGAGAAGGAAGTACAAAACAGAAAAAAGTCGATGTGGAATCATTTCTGGGAAATGGAGAAGAGAACCTCGAAGCTGAGGGATAGGGAGGTGATGGAGACGTCCTCATACGACATTTGGCACTTTATCTTGGCTTTGAAGGGGACTGTGGGTATTTTTACAGAGCAGGAGTGAGGAGGGAGAGGGCTCTCCAGCAATGGGATTGGGAAAAGCTCTTGTGGAAGACAAGATACCTCGGCTGGGCTTTAAAGGAAGGCATGAATTCCATGCAAGGACAAAGAGAAAAAAGGGCAAAATCAAGGCGATGGGAGATGGGAGACGGAGTGTTATATACAGGGAACAAACAGAGCAGTCTGCATGGAATGAAGAATGCGAGGAGAATGTCATGCAAGGCCATAAGGGTGGCTCCAGCCCTGAAAACAGCCCCAGAGTTTTACTGCCCAGCTGGGCATCGGGGACCATGCAAGTGGAACAGGAAACAAAGAGCCTCTATACACGCTGCCTAATGAGACACATCCCACCTCAGCCGTCCCTTTGAAGTCCAAAGGCGCTCCCAGAATGAAGGCTGTGTACAGCCATGGGGAGCAGATGGGGAGTCTGGCAGCATCTGCGTGTGACCAGCTCACAGCTCTCTTGTGTTAAAAGCCACCTCAGGCATGTGCCCACGACACAGAGGCCACTAGGGAACGTGGAAATATGAAGCCACGAGGATGAGGCTATTGCATCGGAGGCCCGATGAGTGCTTGAGCCTCTTCACCATCCACCCACAAGGAGGCTCTTTTAGGCAGGCCACGGACACAGCATCATTCATGAAGAGTCCTCATTTCCTCTTGGTCCCATCCGACCACGTCCAGACGCAACTGAGCAGAACCTGAAATGCTGGACGCTGGCCATATTGAAAACTTACCTGTGTGACTTGGAAGTGTGGGATGGAATGGGAAAGGGGAAGGGGGAGGACAAGAAGCAACGGGAGCATCTTCCTGGCAGGATGGATCTGGGCGACTTGGTCTGGGTTTGCGCACCTTCCGATGCTCGTGCTGCCCTCCGTGGCATTCCCTCCGAAGGCGTGTGAGCAACTTCCTTGGTGCCCCCCTCTAGGGAAAGGTGTCTGATGAGACCCCCGACTTCAGACAGATTCAGAGAGGTACCATTCAGGCCCTCCGAGGGGTCCTCGGCAGCCTGACGTTGAAAGAAGCCGAATCCATCCTTCTTGAGCGCATCATAACACGTACCGCAGGAGCTGCCGTCTGCAGCCTGTCGTGCGGCTGGGGCTCGGGTAATCCTGGAGCGCAGAACGTAAGGTCCCTGCCAAAGAGCGGAACAGCCCGCGTGCTAAGAGCTCCTGTTGTAGGGCGGGGCCAGGCAGCAACCTCCAAAGATGCTCCACCGAATGCCGCACTAACCTCGGAGAGAGGATGTTGGGCGCACAGAGCACAACGTGGTCAAG
>NW_025351446.1:0-2628 GCF_016433145.1 Gracilinanus agilis
TCCTTCCTCCCTCCCTCCCTTCCTCCCTCCCTCCCTTCCTTCCTTCATCCTTGCAAGGCAGAAGAGCAATAAGGGCTAGGCAGTTGAGGTTAAGTGACTTGCCTAGCCCAGCTAGGATGTGTCAGAGGTCACATTTGAATCCAGGACCTCCAATCTCCAGGCCTGTTTGTGCATCTATTATTGATAAAGGAAGCTAGCCTAACTGCTTAACTAACTTAAAATACTTGAGCAGTATTTTAATACTGTAAGAGGAAGCACTACATCTGGCGAAGGGAATTTCCACACCAAATGTTTCCTTCATAAATAAAATCATAAGTCTGCAACTAAAAAAAAATGTATCTGTTTATATGTCTTTTCTCTTACATTAGATCATAAGCTCTACCAGGTTAGGGGAAAGTCATTATTTATCTCTGTCACATCCCCAGTATTGTCTAGAATTAGCACTTCAAAGATATGTTCTAAATGTTGAATGAATGAACTTGGCTAGGTCAGGAATATGACTCTCCAGCATCCATAATATTTTCCTGGATTTGAAGCAAGAAGGATCATCAGGAGATAATTTCACTTTTAAGCTTTAAGTCTGGTAAATGGTCAACTAAATTCCTCTGGCTTGTTTATGTTACCTTCATGCAGGTTAGATATCACCAACAGTACCATAAAGAGATGAAGGGGAAAGCTGGCCATACAGTTGCTGGAGCTGAGGGTCCTTGGGCAAAGGAATATGCAGATCAGTTCGGCCAGGTACGTAATCACGATTACTTTCCAGAGGTTGGTTTATTAATACATTAAGAACTCATTAATTGGACTCTAATTTGGAATACTTGGTCATTTGGATGAGTGACAATCTACTCTTTGAAAGAAAAGTTTGCTAAATAATTAGTCCATGAAAATATAATCATAGGGGATGTGCTTAATCTACCTAAGAGAACAAACTATTTTAAGACATTTACAAAATCTGCCAATTTAACAGACTTCTTAAATGTAAATTATTCTCATCTCTTCATTAAGGCAGGTTCCAAGGCAGGCTAATTACCAACACCTAGCTAGCCTAGCTGAATATACTTGAAAGTAATAAAACTATCTTTCTTTAAACTTAGTCTATAATTCAGGTGCACCAGGGATCACTCCTTGGGCAAAGAGCAGTGCTGCATAAAGCCCTGTGTAAAGGATGAATAATTCAAATCTTTTACCCAGCCTCACTCTTCACATGAACTCAATCTGTACTGTGATTGCAACAATTGGAATACCATTTGAAAGATGACCTCTATTTTTCTAAAACCCTATATTTTCTCCTTTTTTGACAAAGTGCATGACTGTTTTGGGGAGGTTATATTTTTGATATTTAAGGTGAGATAATTAAGGAGAAAGAGTGGGAGAAAGGAAGAATTTGGGGAGAGGAAGGGAAAATGATATTGAGGAAGAAGAGGAAGAGATAGGGTTATAAACAGCAAATTTGATTGATGTTTCTTAATTTTCTAGTACTGAATTGTATTGACATCAGTCCTCCTGTCATAGCTATAAAGAAAAGAAAAACCAAAAACAAATCATTCCTTTTGGACTTATAAAAACTTAGCTGTAATGTTTGCTGTTGGTACATGCTATTAAACTACGTGGATATGTACATACCTATGTTAAGGCTTATTTGCAAGTGTTCTGATATCTAAAAATCAATAGATGAAATTCAGTGTCATACAGAGAAAAATGATGAATTCAACACTTAAAAAAGTTTCAATTACATTTTTTCTTAAATCCAAGTAGTTTTTAGTGAACTCCAAAACAGTGGTTAAAGAATAATTCAATGGAATAATTACTCTGCTTTTAAGTTAATAAAAAAGTATATTTTAAAATATATCTTTTTTTAGAAAATTGTAGTTTTAAAAATACTTTTATTTAATTGCATTTTAAAAATATTTGAATCAAGTTGTTTAACTATACCTTGGCTGGCCTTACCTAACATAGATTATAAAACATAGTTCATATATTAAATATATTAAAATATTTATATACATACATGTAGATACTTGGGCAAGTCATTTCTCTCTGGAACACAGTTTCCTCATATGTAAATGAGATGGTTGGAAATAAATATAAATATAAATTGTAGAATACCCTATGTAGCTCCATGACTGTGCATACACACAAACACACATGCTTTTTTATGAAGATTTTTTTGTTTAATACATCTGAAAAGAATGCATATATAAAGAATAGAGACATGAGAAAAGCATTGGTTTAACACTAATGAATCTACAAGAGTTAGGATTTGGAGAAGTTGAATAAGATTCCCTCAATAATTAAAAAATTGTAAACATCAAACCAATAGTTTTCTGATAAAATCTCTACATTTACAAATAAACACGCACATTCCCACACGAATATAGCTTTCGTCTGGTAGCAATCTTGGTAAGGTAGTCTTTTTAGATGGAACTCTCTAGGTTTCATTGTAATGGACGCAGAAACAAAAGGAAGCCCCAATGGATAGAGCCAGCCCTTTTCATTCAGTTGTTGGGGGACCCCAATATTGTGTGATCCCACTTATTGTGTGACATGGTGTGATTTACAGTGATCCAACATTTTGCAAGATATGTCGGGGTGGGGGGGAAGAGAGAGAGAGAAGGAGAGATGGGA
>NW_025351447.1:0-5899 GCF_016433145.1 Gracilinanus agilis
GTCCCCCTCCCCCCACGCTGAGTCTGGGCCACGTGGAGATTCAGCAGCCAGCCAGCCCTCTGTTCTGGGTTTGTGCTTCCACTACCGAGATAAGGCACGGGAGAGGATAGGGCGAGGGAGGCGCCGCTGCTAGACTGGATATTCTAGCACGGATCAACCCGCGCAACACCCCGCCATCAGACCAAGAACCAGAGAACGTTTAGTCCGAACCTGCCAGTCCTGTGCGGTAATTAAAACCCACGGACACGCTTCTGGATAGTCTATTGGGCTTACAAAATGTGCTGGTCCCTATCCACGCTTACCTGCGCCTCCGCCCCGCTGACCCCTAGCTCCTTCAGCCTTCCACTCCTCCTACCAATCTATTATAAGCGTTTATTAAACGCGCACTATGTACAAAGCACTGCATGAGCGACTGACGACACAAAGAAAACCCCCAAGTCACCCTTGTCCTCAAGGAACTTACATTCTTTTTTTTTTAATTTAAATTTTTTTTTATTAAATTTACTTATTTAGAAAATTTTTCCATGGTTACACAATTCACGTTCTTTCCCTCCCCTCTTCCTTCCCTGCTCTCAGAGCTGGCAAGCAATTCCACTGGGTTATGCATGTATTCTTGCTTAAAACCTATTTCCATATTATTCATATTTGTAATACAGAGTAATCTTTAAAAACCCCAAACCCCCAATCTAGCCTATGTTTTTTCTACTCTGGATATGAATAGCATTCTTTCTCATAAATTCCCTGGGTTTGTCCTGGGTTATTGCATTGCTGCCAGTAGAAAAGTCTGTTAGGTTTGATTGTGCCACAATATTTCACTTTCTGTGTACAATGTTCTGGTTCTGCTCATTTCACTCTGCATTAAGGGAAATTGCATTCTAAGGGAGACACAAAATGGGTGCATTTTTGGATGTATTCCTATGTGCAGTATGCATATATATATGAAAAAAGAGATGCCAAATACTTAACCCTGCATGTCTCAGTTTCCCCATCTGTAAAATGAGCTGGAGAAGGAGATGGCAAACGCTCCAGCATCTTTGCCTAGAAAACCTTAAATGGGGTCGTAAAGAGTCAGACATGATTGGACAACAACATAATAGGAAGGGGGCCGGGTTGTAAATGTAGAGCTTTAAATAGCAAACAAGAATTTATATTTGATATTAGAAGCAAGATTAGGTCCAAACTAAAGGACTACAAGCATGTAGCCACTATAGGCAATTCCCAAGTTACAAATGTGGTCATCTGTAATTAATAATAGATGAAATTTTCAAAGAACTTTAAAATGTGTAAGATATTTTACATACTCTCTCTCTAGAGGCTCACAATAATTCTGCAATCTGTTTTATTCCATTTTACAGATGAAGAGATACTTTTAGAAAGACTGAGAGTTTTGCCCAGGGTCCTACAGTGTCAAACAGGATTTGAGTCTTAATACCTCCTCCACGAATGTACAATTACAAATGCCCTCTCCATCTTCTCCCTTTTCTCTCTCTCTGCTTACTCTGTTTAGTTGCTTTTCAGTCGTGTTTGACTCTTCATGACTCCAATTTGACAAGTAACTCTAGGCCTGGAACTCTATCCACTGTGTACCTCGGTTTCCTATTATACCTTATCTATTATCTATTTCTCCCTTTCCAGACATACTAGCCTATTTGCTTTTTGGAGCTAGTCAGGAAGACCTGAGTACAAATACAGCTTCAGACACTGATTAACTGTGTGATCCTGGGCAAATGACTTAACCCAGTTTGCCTCAGTTTCCTCATTTGTAAAATAAGCTGGAAAGAAAATGGCAAACCATTCCATCATCTTTGCTAGGAAAACCCTCAAAGGGGTCACTAAGTCAGAAACAATTGAACAAACAACTTACTGAATCTGAGTCAGGCTCTGGCTACTACATCATAGTGTCTACCATGTTCCTTTTGGGTACTCTGGTTTAAGCCAGTTTCTAGGTCAGGTGTTTACAACATGGAGACATGGCACATATTAGAAAGTTACTATTTAACTTTGAGATAGTACAGTAGAGAATTCACAGAAAAGAAACATAATAAGGCAAGAAAGCTCATGAGAAGCAATTTCAAATCAATTCAACAATTTAATTTAATTTCAGGACCTAGAGTATTTAAAAGTGGACAAAACAACTGCAGTTTTACTGGGAAGAGAATTCTCAATGTTGAAAGTTTCTTCATCAATTTGCTCTGCAACTTATCGTCTTAGAGAGTTGTGTGGAGACACTACAGGTTGTCTCCATAGGGATCTCAAATTTAACATATCCAAAGCAGCCCTCGTCTTTCTCCCCCAAAATAGCTCTCTTTTAGACTTTTTTGTTATTATCGTTATCCTTACAGTCACTGAGGTTCTCATCCTCAGTGCTATCCTTGATTCCTCACTCTTAATCACTCCACATAGACATGTAATTGCCAGATTTCTCTCCCCAACCTCCGTGACACATATGCCCTCTCTTCTCTACTCATGACATTCTAGGTCAGAACCTTATTACTTCCCACCAGTATCATAGCAATTGATAGCCTCCTATTTGGTCTCTGTACCTTGAGCCTTTCTCCTGATGCCATTCCTTCTTCCACATAGTCACACCTTCCCTTAAAAAGAACCCAATTCATCCTCTACCTCATCAATAAACTCCCTATGGTTCCCTACTGCCTCTAGGATCAAATATAAATTCTTGAATTTGGCATTTAAAATTCTTTACAATCTAGGTCCTTTCTATCTTTCCCAAGTTTTTTTGTTTTGTTTTGTTTTTATAAATTGTTTCCTTCCACATACTCTTCATTTCAACCATCCATCTCCATGCCTTTGCACTCTCTATGTCTCATGCTTGGAATATACTTCTTCCTCTTGGATCCCTGTTTTCCATGAAAACTCAGCTCAAATATCACCTTCAAAGGATGCATTTTTTGACCTTCCCCCAAGTCACTATATTTTTGGTGTGTATGCAGCTTACATATAAAGCAGCTAGATGGCACAGTGAATGGAAGACTGGAGCCCAGAGTCAAGAAGATTGGTCTTCCTGAGTTTAAATCTGGCCTCAGGCACTTATTAGTTGTATGATCCTAGGGAAGTCACTTAACCTGTTTGCCTCAGTTTCTTCATCTGTAAAATGAGCCAGAGAAGAAAATGGCAAACCACTCCAGTATCCTTACCAAGAAAACCCCAACTGGCATCATGGAGAGTTGGACACAACTAAAATGACTAGACAACAGTACTTACATGTGGGTGTATTATCTCCCCGGTTAGAATATAAACTATTTAAGTGTAGAAACAATTTCATACCTGTCTTTTTATCTCTAGCACTTCATATAATGCCTATCTTATAGGTCAGTGATTCCCAAAGTGGGCCACTGCCCCCTGGTGGGTGCTGCAGTGATCCAGGGAAGCAGTGATGGCCACTGCCTCCTGGTGGGGGCTGCAGTGATCCAGGGAAGCAGTGATGGCCACAGGTGCATTTTGGAATGTGGATTCAGCGTGGTAACCAATTTATTAACAAAAAAAGAAACCAATTGCAAATAGTCAATCACGGTGATTTAAGATTACTGCTGACAAGGGCAGCTGGGTAGCTCAGTGGATTGAGAGTCGGGCCTAGAGATAGGAGGTCCTAGGTTCAAATCTGGCCTCAGACACTTCCGAGCTATGTGACCCTGGGCAAGTCACTTGACCCCCATTGCCCACCCTTACCACTCTTCCACCTAGGAGCCAATACACAGAAGTTAAGGATTAAAAAAAAAAAAAAAGATTACTGCTGACAAAAATAGAGCCGAGGATTACTAAATTGGTAGCAGCACACCAGGTTCATCCTTCTCATTAAGATGATTTCAAATGTTTTAACTTTTTTTGTATTACATTCTATTCTGAGTTCAATAAAGAGTTTCATAATTTCAAAGTTCAATGTTTCTAATTTACACCTTTCTTTACTATATTTTACGAAAAAGGTAGAAACTTCAATACATATATCTTTCCTATTAATTGCTATTAAAATTTAAAAAAAAATTAATTTCCAGGGTGCTAAGTAATATTTTTTTCTGGAAAGGGGGCGGTAGGCCAAAAAAGTTTGGGAACCACTGTTATAGGTCTAAGGACTGGACTTCTGATTTGATTGACATAGAACTTCCAGGAGCTGTCTAGCACCTTCTTGGCAGTGTCTAGCTTTGGGCAGTTAGCTACCTTTGAGTTTAGTGACTTGTCCTGAGTCACACAGCCAGTATGTACTGGAGGTGATATTTGATTTTGTGTCCTCCTAGCTTCTAGGATAGCTGCCAATTTATTATGCCATGCTACCTTAAAAAATGCAAGTGGATTAATTGATTGAGTTGACTTGTCCTGGGTTAGGCTATTTCAGAAATGAGATGGGAAACCACAGCTGCTTCTATTCATATTAAATCCCATTTCCTTTGACCTAGCACATACTAAGTACTTAATAAAAATACTTGATTCATCAAGCTTTTATCACACACCTACTATATACCAGATACATAGATAAAGACTTAATGGGGGCATCTGGGTGGCACAATGGATTGAGAGCCTAGAGATGGGAGGCCCTAGTTTCAAATCTGGCCTTAGACACTTCCTAGCTGTGTGACCCTGGGCAAGTCACTTAATCCTCATTGCCTAGCCCTTAACACTATTCTGCCTTTGGTTCTAAGGCAGAAAGTAAGGGTTAAAAAAAAAGACAGCCTTGAAGCCAAGGAAAACTTGGGTTCAAGTTGCTCCACTGGGATATGTATTTCTGGGTGACATGTGCAGAAAAGGCACAGACTTTCCTTAGTAAAAGGAGTTTTCTCATTTAGAAATTCCCCATACCAGTGAAATCCCAAGTCTAGCTCATATCTCTAAGGGCCAAGTATTATGTTAGTTATTGGGGATATCCAGAGAAGAAGTAAAAAATGGTTCCTAGCTCCAAGAAGTCTAGTTAAAACATAAACTTCTTTTCTCACCTTTCTTCCATAGCACAATTTAATCTGACAATGTAATTTATGATTGCTGGGTAGTATTAATAAGTGCTGTATGAACTTCTTTGCCCAAATTGTGTGTATACTCATCTTTACAACTACTATTTGGTCAGATAAGACAATATGACTTAGAAATATAAACTCAACTTTGAAGCTTTTAGCAACATTAAGGGTTCAGAAAGGATATAACTCCCAAAGTTTTAAAGCAGGAACATTTTAGGGAGTTGCTTGGAGTTGGGGGAGAGTTAGAATGTATCTTCCATGTGAAAAGGAACTTTCATTCAAGTAATTCTGTGGACAGAATCCAGGGAAGTCAGAGAGTTGTGAAGAGATGAATTTCTCTCTGGAACAAGGATATAACTCTAGTCTAGAAAGAAAGGATTTTGCTTTCCCTTGTAAAAAGGGTAGCAAAGGAAAATAGTTTTGGCTTTTATTTAAGTAACGAATAAATTTGTACTCCAAGATTCCCTTATACTTCAAAAAAATATATACATAGTTTGTACACTTTCAACAGTTGACTGCTCTTGTTGGCATAAAAGAATTGACTCTACAAATTAAGTCATTTTGGTTCCCTAGTCTAAAAGTACCTTAAAACATCACAGAAGCTCAATCATTAACTCCAGGTAGAATGAGAGCTATGAATATAAAGTAGGGACATAATGATATGTGCAGTGTCTCAACTGGATTGTAAATGTGATGAATGTTGACTTAGCTCACATGGTAAGATACAAGCTATTTATAGATAAAAGAAATAGAAATTAAGAGAAATCTGTAGATTCTACATAAAAGTAGCCTTTTAAAAAGGAGTAGGGGTGCAACTGGGGAGGTTCAGGTTGGTGGGTCTCAAAATAAGGTATTTTGAAATATAGTAGGTGATGCTAATAGGGGATCCACGCCAAATTCTAATACAGTGCATTACTCTAGTGGTCCCCCAGAAATGG
>NW_025351448.1:0-9951 GCF_016433145.1 Gracilinanus agilis
ATATAATATATATTGTGTGTATATATATAAAACCCAGATCAAATTGTCTGCCCACTGGGAAAGAGGAAAGAAGGGAGGGTGGGAGATAAGTTCTATCATATAACTGAGGAAAACTTGTGTGAAAATTTGTTATAACATGTAATTGGTAACAAATAAATAAACTTAAAAAAATATATATAGACTTAGCACTTAGAATCTGGAAGTAGGCCAGTAGCTTAGGGAAAATCCAGAGCTGATCTGGGACTCAGTCCTACTCCTCCCCACAATGGGTCTCCCAGAGGGGCTAAGAATGGGGATTCAGTGCTCAGAACCCTCAGTGAGGGGTTACTCAAAGCTGATCATGAGCTTTTGCTTTTTTTAATATTCAAAGATATTTTATTTTCCCAATTATATGTAATAACAACTTTCAACCCAGGTTTTCTGAAATTATAAGATTCAAATTATCTCCCTCCCTTCCTTTCCATCCCTTAGAGATGGGAAGCAATAGGTAATGGGCTTTTGAGGGTTGTCTTAGAAGGATCAGGATCAAAGACTCATCTCTAGAATTCTTAGCAAAGGGTTTCCCAGAGCAAGTCATTGGAAGAAAGACTAACGAAAAAAGAATAAAGAGTTATTGTGATGCCAGAGGTACTCAAAACACAAACCCTGAAGAAGATAGTAATTTCCAAGTACCTACAAATAAATCCTCCAAGAAAATCACAGCTTGTCCTCAAGGTCAATTAAAATCTTAGAACTAATCAAAGAGCTACAAAATTAGCCAGGCTAACTCTTCTACTTGTTCAAGTGTTCTCATTCCATTCTGTTTCCTCCAACAGATTACTCCTTCTTTTATCCCTCCAGCTCACAATCTAGGAGTTTTCTTGGATTCCAAATGGTTTCTCACCTCCTCACATCCCATCGGTTACTGAGGTCTGTGAATTTTGCCTTTGCAATATTTCTTGAATATACTCCTTTCTTTCCTCTGATACTACCACCACACTAGTGCAGGCCCTTTTCACCTTATATTTTTATTATTACAGTAGCCTTCTTGTGAGTCCCCCTGCTTTTAGTTTTTCCCCACTCAAATTCATCTTCCATCAATCACCAAAGTGATTTTCTGAAAATGAAGATCATGTCACCTCCTCCCTCAACTCCCAACTCCAGCACCTTCTTCTTCCTTCCCAGATACAAAATGCTCTTTGACATTCAAAGCCCTTCATGACCTTACCCCCTTCTACCTTGTTAGTCTTCTTACATTTTACTTTCCAACACACACATACATAGCCTTCAATATAGCCATACTGACCTCTTGAACAAGACCCTCCATCTCTTGGCTCTGAATATTTTCTCTGGCTGTTCTCCATGCCTGGAATGCTTTCCTTCCTCTGCTCCAGCTATTGACCTCTATCCCAGATCTCTAAAAATCAAAAGGCAATTAAAAAATAGAAAGAATTCATTGGCTATTTCCTGAAAAAAAAAAAACACAACAAAAAACAAAACAAACCAAAAACCTCAAGGTTAAAACTTCATGGCCCAAGTGCAGACTTTCTATGTCAAGGAAAAAAACTGCAAGCCAATAACAACAAAAAAACCCACTCAGGTTCTGCTCATTTCAATTTGCATCAGTTCATATTCTCAAGCTTATTCAGAACTGTCCCCTTAATAATTTCTTATAGACCAGTAGCATTCTAGTACATTTATATCCCATGATTTGTTCTACCATTCTCCAAATGATCAGCATTCCCTTAGTTCCTCATTCTTTGCCATTCCAAAAAAAATGCTGCTATAATTTTTTTTTGTATGAATTGGTCCTTTTTCTCTCTCTTTGAACCTCTTTCTTGGATGTGTGTCACATCTTCTCAGTTTGGACTGATTTGAAATAAACGGATCCAGGGGTACAACTTATGCTATAAAAATAACATTGTAAAACCAAACAATTTTGAATGAATTAAGAACTCTAATCAACACAATGATCAATCATGATTCCTTAGGGGTAATGAGTTAGCATATTGCCCATCACCTACTAGAGAGATGATGAACTATATATGCATATTGAGACTTCTATTTTAGCAGACGGTTAATGCAGAAATTTGTTTTGCTTAACTATGCATATTTGTTGCAAGGATTTTCCCCCTTCTTTCCTGTGAGGAGGGGGAAAGTGGGAGGAAGAGATAATATAGATACTTGTTAATTTAAAAAAAAAAAGAAAGAAAGAAAGGAAAAGGAGGAAGAATGTCCTGGGGATCAGTAGAAAACAGAAATAGGTTCTGGATTGGGTGCTAAATTTATATAGGATGAACTTCACAGAAGAAGTTGCTGAGTAATAGTGGTAGAGGAAAAGTCTGGAAGTAGTGTTGGGAAGCTAGGATTATTCTCCCTCCTCCTCTAAGACCAATGAGGTGTACTTTCGCAGAAAGTACAACTAGTACTAGAAACAAAGGCTTTGGATGTAGTATTATTCATTGGGACAAGAGAGCCAGAAGGGGAAAGGCCTATGAGAGGAAGAGGTCTAAAATGAAGGGAAGTTTGTGCAACTAAAGAGGCAGGCATATTTGGAATGGGACATTGCAGGTACAGGGTTGAGGTAGATGAGGAGAGATTGGGAAGCAGGGATTAGAGAGATATGTGATCTTTGGTAGTCATGGGGAGAATAAAAGATATGAGGGTTTGTTATCTATTGGAATTATTCCAGGAGAGTATGGATAGTAGGAACTCTACTGATGAAGGCAGCTTATAGCTTTGTGCCAGAACCAGCTTGTGCTAACTTGCTAGAGAAGATCATTAAATTTTCACTGTTAACATTTACACCCTGGAAATCAGCAAATGCTATAAATTAGAATTTGCTTTATTGTTTTGTTGATTATCTAGACCAGTGATGGGGTGAACCTTTTAGAGACCTTAGAGACCAAGTGCCCAAACTACAACCCTCACACCACCTGTGAGTCCCCATACCTTAGGAGAAATGTCCTCAGGTTCACTTAGAGAGGGGGAAGGGAACAGATCCCTTTGGCACTCTGGCACACATACCATAGGTTTGCCAACAGGGGTCTAGACTAAAAAAAGTGATGGAGAAATATTGATGATGAAGATTTAACTTAAGTGAGAGACAGTTATTAAATGTTTTACCAGCACTGGCAGTTGAGTAGAATGCTTAATCTCATCTGATGCCACCTCCCCTGCTCACATAGGAGTCTTCCTTCAGAAAGCTCCTCGATCTTACTAGGTTAAGGTTATTCTTGGCACTCTGAAAACCTTGTAGGATCCTCAATCTAAAGCTGAAGGAGTTTTTAGAGATAACCTTAATGATGCCTTTTTCTGTTTGGGGTGACCCTTTAGTTGTTTCTTGGATGTGTGTCCCATCTTCTCAGCTGCATTATGAGCTCCTTAAAGGCAGAGATATATTCCCTAAGCACAAAACCACAAGGTAGACTCACATATCACTTCCAGACTCAAGGAAACATCAGTTTGGATGCTGTTCAAATGAAAGAATATCTCCTTTTCCACCTTAGTCATTGCGACTCTATTTAGTCCATCCTAGTGCTTTTTAAAAATTCAGGTTATAACTCAAAAGTATAGAAAACACTGATTCTGTTTCAGTTTGTTGGTTCATGCTAGATACTAGTGTGGCAGTGTGCCATAAGGGAAAGCATCTGGTGTTAGGTCTGGAGAACTAAGCTGGAATTCTACCTTTAGCACTTATTAGTTGTATGGTCTTTGGCAGGCCATCTGAATTCTCTAAACCTCTTTTTTCTCATCTGCAAAGTGAGGATAATAATCATACCTACCTCACAGAATTGTTGTTAAGATTAGATGATATATTTGTAAAGACTTTGTAAACATTAACATACCATACACATGCTCACTATCATCATCATCATCATCATCATTATGGGTAATGCTGACATACAATGATTTAAGTCCTAAAATCTTGGCTCTGTTATGTATTATCAATATGACCTTAGATAAATCATGTACCTTCTCTGGAATTTGATTTTCTCAACTTCACAATGAAGGAGGCATATACTCTAAGGTCCCTTCCAGCTTCAAGTATTTGATCCTATTATCTGTAAAATGGGAATAGCAATTCAAAAATTACCTAACTCAAAGAGTTGTTGTAAAAATGACCTAGGTTGAAAAACAAAACAACACACAATTCTAACTTCATTTGGGGCAACCAGGTGGCAAAATGGATAGAGCACCTGGCCTGGGATCAGGAAGACCTGAGTTCAAATCTAGCCTTGGACACTCACTAGCTATGTTATCCCAGACAAATCACTTAACTTGTTTGCCTTAGTTTCCTCATCTATCAAATGATCTAGAGGAAGAAATGGCAAACCACTCCAGTATCTTTGCAAAGAAAATCCCAAAATGGAGTCACAAAGTGTTAGACATCACTAAAATGACTGAACAATGACAACAAGAAAAAATTCACTTGGGAGAAAAGGGAGGGTGGGCAGAAGGGTATGATATCAGTAGTTGGTCTGGGGTTCAGCAAATCAGTGAAATATTAGTATACTTAATTTTTTTTTTGTTTAGTCAGATTTACCTTGAAATATAAAGTTGTACATTAGAGAAGCAAGGAGGAACTTTGGAAAGAGTACTAGATTTAAAACCAGAAGTTCTGGTATCAACTCTCACTGACATTTACTTCTGCTTACCTTAGGCAAGACATTGAAACTGAAAGATTTGAGTGAGATAACTCTTAAGGCTGGAACTTAACCAATGGTCCTGTCACCTCAATAGAAGCTTGTAAATGACGAAAAGGACCACCAAACTATTTTGTTTCAACATTAGGATTGAGGGTCACCTCAAGGACTCATCTAGTGCTTCTCTTACAGTTGAATGGGCAGAATGAAATGGGTAGACACAAGGAGGCAAAACCATCCAGGTAAAGAAAATAGTGTGAGTAAAAGCTTATAGGATATGTATGGTCAGGAAAACATCAACTAGGCAGATTTGGCTAGAGTGCAGGGCAAGTGAAGTGCAACAGAGGGAGATAATCAGTTTATCAATAAGCATTTATTAAGTGCCTCCTGTGCACCAGGTACCATTTGAGGTGATTGGTATGAGGACAAAAATAAGGCAGCATTCGCCTTTAAGGAACATACATTTTACTGAAGGAAACAATGCTTACACAGACAAGTTAGATTAGAATATATTATAGAATATAGAATATATACAAGGTAAATACAAAGTAATTTGATTGGGAAGGGGAAGAAGAGAGAAGGAACTAGTGGCTAGGGAAATCAAGAAGAGGCTTAGGTAGGTGGTTGTGCTTGAATCAGACTTTTTTAGGAGCTGGGTTTTTAAAAGGCAGAGATGAAGAGGCATAGGTAGTAATTGCCATTGCAAAGGTTTGGAGACTGGAAGTGGTGCTATATGGAAAGAAGGCCAGTTTGGAGAGAATAGAGAGTGCATGAGGGGGAGAATTGTATAATAAGCCTACAGAGATTGTGAAAGGCTTTCAAGGTCAAACAGAGGAGTTTATATTTTGTCCTACAGACAGGAGTGCCACTTTTTGAGGGGGGTGACATGATCATACCTGGGATTTGGGTTGGGTAGGTTGTTATTTGTAAGGCATTTATTGTTCATAAATGGTCACGAATTATAGTTTTTATCAATGATCTTACATACAACTCTATATTGTATTAAAGAATCATTGATATATTGTAAAATACTTTGTTAACCCGAGTCTTAGATAGGTAGCACATTAATTTGTTTTGGGACCCAAACTCGAACCACAGACCTAATAGCCTGTCTTCTACTGACATTGTCTTCGAGAGCCCAGGGTCACCTTTACCCATCTGGAGGCAGGAGAGAATGAAAATAATCTATGTTTTATTAGTAGACTGTATGTGTTAATGGAAATCAATATACAAAAATTAATTCACTCCTTCATTCAATAAATACTTAACAAGTATTGACTAAGTCCCTATGTTAGAAGCTACAGGGATATAGAAATAAAATAGCAATCCATACTTTAATAACTTTTGTAAAGGCTTTTCCCTCATAATAACCCTAGGAAAAGTAGCATAATGATTATTTTACTCTATTTTACAAATAATAATAATAACTAGCATTTGTATACTTCAAAGGTTAGCAAAGTGCTTTATAAACATGATTTCATTTGATTCTTCCAGGAACCGTTTGAGGTAAGTGCTTTAATTATTTTACAGATGAAAAAACTGAAGCAGGCAGAGGTTAAGTGACTTGTCTAGGATCACACAGCTCTGTAAGTATGTGAGGCAGGATTTGAATTCCATCTTTCTGACTTCACAAACACTCAAACCATTGTACCAAGAAGATAAGAAAAAGATGAGTAGACAGAGGTAAAGTGACTTTCTCAGGATTTATATGCCCTTTTCCAATTCTAAGTCCATAGCTCTTACTGCTACATCACACAGGATCACAAAATCTCAAGAATAATACAGGATTTTATCTTGTCCTTGCTTTCAGTTAGTTTACAGAGAGGCAGATCATACTGGACTCTGAATTCTGTTATGAGGAGTAATTGGGGCTATGTGACTTGCCCAGGATCATAGAACTAGGAAGTATTTAAGGTCAAATTTGAACCCAGGACCTCCCATCTCCAGGCGTGGTACTCTATCCATTGTGCTACCTAGTTGTCCCACCTTTCTTTTTAATAATTCTTCCTCTGCCTCTTTTTAACTCCCAGTTTCCATCCTGATTCTCACCCCCTAGTCACACACTTTAGCCACCTTTCCCAGGATGAAATTTCTCTTTGTACTTGGGACCAAACAGAGAAATTCTATGACTAAGAAAAGAAGTAGGGATGGGTATAGAATAAGAGAAGCCAGGTACTGGATGACACATATTAGTTAATAGATCCGTAGGTTAAGACCAGTCTGATCTAAGTTCTGTCCTTTTCCAAGCTGATATAGCTCTTAGTAGGAATATAAGAAATGCTTGTTGATGTGATCCTGGGCAAATCACTTAACCCCTGTCAATTTGGAAAAACACAGAACCACTAAAGTAGTCAGCAAAACCAAATCTTTAATCAGGAAAAGACAGGTCCATTAATATTCAGCTGCCACACAGAGCCAAGTGCTAAATACCACACAGAGTTGAATCCTGTGGGCTCTGGGGACAGTCTCTGAGAGGATCACCATGCTAGATGATTCTCCAAAGAATAATGGAACATAGGGATCTTATATACCTTTTGGGGAATTAAGCACAGCAAACATACACTGACAGGTTGTAAGTAGGCTTGGGAAAGAGGCTGTAACCAGGCTAGAGTATCAAGGTGATCTACTACAATGGATACAAAAAGGATGGTTCCTGCACAGGTGTTGGTCTTCTTGGGAAACTTCTAAGTCTAAAAGGGTGATTGAGCATTTGAGCATTTCTATTACTCCTGTTTAGGACACTTAATGAGATCCCTTATTCAGTCACTTTGGGACTTCCCTTAAAGTCAAGTTTTCAAGGGAAATGGGCAGACTTGGGGCTTCCAGAATTCACGTTGACACCCCCATTCTCTGACCCTTACACCTCTTCTGCCTTGGAACCAATACACAATATTGATTTTAAGACAGAAGGTAAGGGTTTAAAAAAAAAAAAGGAAGAAATGCTTGTTGAATGAATTAATGAAAAGAAGTCAGACTGCCCTTCTTAGAAAGCTCAGAATTTAGAGGGAGGCCCTCTAGCTCTTCCATTATGCTTGACTTTTCCTACTGTCAGTGAGAATGCAAAGCAGTTAATAGTGATTATTTTTGCCTTAGGCAGGGGATCTTAATCTGAGGTCTAGGGCCTTGTTTTAAAAAAATATTTTAATAACTATTTCAACAATTGATTTCCTTTGTAATCTGACTGTGACAGTAGATAGAATGCTCACTGGGCCTGGACTCAGGAAGACCTGAGTTCTAAGTCCAGGCCTAGCTCTTAGAACCTTTGACTAGTTTCTGTCTCAGATTCCTCCACTATTATAAAATGGGGATAATAATAGCACCTTCCTAGAAGGGTTGTTATAAGGATCACATGAGGTAAAAAATGGCAAAGCACTTTCTAGCTATTATTATTCTTGAACATTTTATTTTATGCATTAAAAAATTATTTTGAGAAAGGATTCAGAGGTTTAACCAGACTGCCAAAGGGGTCCAGGAAAACAAAAAAGATTAAAAAAACTGCCTTGGGGCAAGGCATTTTACTTATCTGAGAGTCTATTCCCTTTGTAAAATGAAGATAATAATATGTTCTAACCACTTCACAGGATCAAATATTAAACTGGATGTAAAACTGCTGTATAAATAAGCATAAAGGATTATTGATATTTAGAATACTATTTAATACTAGTATAGGTTTTTTCCTACATAAAATAGATTTATATAATCAGTTCAAGGGTCCCTTATCTATGACATAAAATGAGACAGGGCTTGTTGTTGAAGGCGTGGAACTAGTAATGAGGAGCTGGATGGTTCAGGGGCTATTTTTCCCGTCATGGAGAAACTAGATTCCATGACCAACAATCAGAGGTCCCTCCCTATCCAGGGTTGGGGGTGGTTCACGGTTAATTGAGTACGTATCTAAAGGCTGGGAGGGGATGGGGGTGGCTGTGCCGTAAGGTGCCAGAATTCGCTGGAGCCCTGGCCTCTGGTTTGTGGGAGTCGGAAGCAGATAAGACACCCAGCTGTTCCCCCAGATGCTGCCAGCAGCCCCGCCCGCAGGGAGAAGGGGGTATACCTCAAAGCTCCCACCTCAAAGCTCCTTTCAGGCCGTGTCAGGGTGGGGGATGGAGAATGGGGGAGCGGGGAGGGTTGGGGAATGGGAGGAGGGAGAATGAGAAGAAGGGAGGGGGATTTCTTCCTCAAGCTGTTTCCGGTTTTGCTGCCATATTCCGCTAGAGGTTTTTTTCTTTTTCCCCCCTCTAGGGAGTAGAGAGAGAGTAGGGGAAGGGAAGGAGGAGGTGGAGAAGGCGACGAAAAGGGGGCAAGTGAGACACTCTTCAAACCAGGAAAAGGGAAACCGGGTTTCTAGTCTCTAGGCAGGCTGGCTTTGATCTCCCTTTGGCTCCATTTCGATCTTTCCTCATCCTTTTCCCTCTAACTAGGGGTGGGGGTGGGGGCGCCTGCCGGCTTTCTCTCCCCTTCTCTTCCCTGCTGAGGCAGGGCTGTCCGACTCTCCGACCTGAATCCGCCCCGGAGGAGAGCGGAGCAGCCTACTCCGCCAAGCTTGTACTGCACTCTGGGATCTTAGCCTTTTGCCTGCAGTTACTGCTAAGGGGCGGGCAGGATTACCGCGCCCACCACAGAGACCCTTGTCCTTCGAGCCTCAATCCTCGCTCCTCTCTCTTTTAATTCTTTCTCCTTGCTCCTTACCCCTCTACCCCCATTTCTGGCCTGGTTTCCCGAGCTCCGCTCCCCACCGAGCCCCTCCATCCTTCGTTCTAAGCTGCTCCCTCCGGAGCCTTGATCCCCGCCCTTCACCCTTTGAAGCCCCAATCTCTATTCTTTCGCTCCCAGCACCCCAATCCCTATTCCTCTCTCCCATAGGCCGGATCCCTACCTCTTACCCCCAACTACCCCTTCTCCGCCCACCTCCTCTCTTCCAGGAGCACTTAAACTTCCTTCGTTATTCTTCCTCCTCTTTCCTTCTTTCCCTTCCCTTCCTTCCTTCTTTCTCCTCTTTCTCCTCCTTCCCTCCCTCCCTCTTCTTCCCCTCCCTTTCTCCCTCCCCTCCCTTTTTCCCTCCCTCGGCCGCCTTTCCTCCTCCTCTCTCCGACCGATAATTCATTCTCCCCACCGGAGCCAGCCTGTCTGGGTGTCGTCGGAGTATTGGGGGCGAGGAGGAGGAGGAAGAGGAAGAGGTCCACTGTCTTTCTTGGGGAGAGAAGGTAAGAGATTCCCCTCCCCTCCTTCTTGTCTCTCTCACCCCAGCAGCGCCGTATGGGGTATGGAGGGGGAGGGGGAGGCGAAGGTGAAGGCGGAGGGGGAATGCCGAGACTAGTCCGTGTGTGTG
>NW_025351449.1:0-1561 GCF_016433145.1 Gracilinanus agilis
AAGGAAGGAAGGAAGGAAGGGAGAGAGGGAGAGAAGTAGGGAGGGGGAAGAGAAAGGAAAGAAACAAGCATTAATTACATACCTATTATTTACCAGATCCTATGCTAAGAACTGAAGACACAAACACAAGCACAAAGACAGCTCTCTGCCTTCTAGGTCCCGCCATTCCAATGGGGAAAACAACACACTTGGAAAACCTGTAAGGCAGACCTTGGAGAAAGGGGAAGGAAGGTGTGGGGACTGAGCTGGAAGGAGCTTGGAGTCCAGAGGACCTCGGTTCAAATCTTGTCCCTGACCTTTATTGGCTGGGTGATTGTGGCCCCGATGCTTCATCTCTGAGCCTCAGTCTCTTCATCTGTAAAATAGGAGAATAATAATTTGCAATTATCTAAGAGGGTTCTTGTGAAGTAGAGAAGGGCCTGGGGAGAGAAGGAAACATTTAAGAAGTGCTTACATCAAGCTGACCACAGTGCTGAGCTTTTCACAAATCTTCTCATTTGATAATATTGTTAAGACCCAAACACAATCCTCTATTTCAATCTGAAAAGGACCTTCATGGCCTCTAACTGCCATCCATCTCTCTGCCACCCAACCCAAATGAGAAACAGAAACCCAGAAAAGTTCAGTGTCTTGCCCAAGGTCACAGAGGTAAAAAGTGATGGGTTTGAACTCAGAACTCCTGACTCCATACTTAGGACTTAAAATTAGACCACGAAGCATCTACTAATAATGTGTGCCTGGGGTACAGCTAGCTGACTCAGTGGTGGATTGAGAGACGAACTGAGAGATGAGAAGCCTTGGATTCAAATACAGACTAAGGTGCTTCCTAGCTTTGCTTACCCCTATTGCCTAGCCCTTAGGACTCTTCTGCTGCGGAACTAATACACGGTATTGATTCTAAGACAGAAAGTAAGGGTTTAAAGAGCAATAATATATAGGCAGCATTTTCAAATATTTAAAGGACTCTATAAGCCCTTCATAGCCTCTCACTCACCAGACCTCTCTCCAGTGTCCCAGCAGCCTTTTCAATGCAAGAGATGCCTTGAGTCTTCTCCTCTGATCGGTGTGTTCCCTCCAGACTGTCCATTTTGAGGAAGTACATTGACTAGGAGCTCACTCCTTCACTTCTCTCCTTGCCAGCTCTGCTCTTAATTCTCTGACTTTCTCTCTCTTTCACCCCTCCTAGGAACCTTCTCTGCCTTCTTTATTTCTTCATCTCTCAGATATGTGTCATCTTCCCCCATTTGAATGTAAGTCCTGTATGCCTGTCTTTGTATTCAGTGTGTTCAGTGAAAGTTGATTTGCTTGTATATGTTAGTTATTATTACTATTATTATTACAGATGAGGAAACTGAGGAGCAGAGGAGTTTAGCTGTTTAACCAAGATCAGAAAGGTCAGAAAATAGCAGAGACAAGATTTTAACCAAGATATCCTCTGATTTCAAAAACCATCCTGTTTATTGTTCTGAAGAAAATCCAATACTATTTGCTGGCTTGTTTCCTGCTACTATCTCTCTCCTCTCTCTCTCTCTCTCTCTCTCTCTCTCTCTCTCTCTCTCTC
>NW_025351450.1:0-4093 GCF_016433145.1 Gracilinanus agilis
GGGTGGGGGGGGTGGGGAGCAGAGACAGATGTGACTGAATGGAGGCATCCAGAGACATAGGAAGGGACGTCCACCGTCTGAGAGCAGCTCTAGGAAGGGCATTATCGGGGAAGGTGGCACCAGAGGGAAGGAACAGAGCCAGTGGGGTGAATGGAGGGAATTCCCAAGTGGAGAACTGCTTCTTACTATCAAGTAGCTTCCCATGAGGAAGAATGAAAGGGGTCTGTGTTTATTCGAAAGGGAAACCATCCAGGGCTGGCATGAGTGGAGGCAGCCGTGGGGTAGTGGCCAGGCCCTGGATCTCATCGGATTATGGGGTGGGGGGCTAGACAGGCCTTCAAGGCCGCCTCTTTCAGACCCTTCCTTTTACAAAGGAGTACCTCGAGGTCCAGAAAGATTTGATGATTTACCCAAGGTGATAAAGACAAGAACTCAAATCTCATAGCATATATGTTAATGTAGACCTGGAACTGTCAACCTCTCTGAGCCTCAGTTTTCTTATCTTTAAAATAGGGGAATTGAACTTCATGATCATAAATATCCCTTTCAGCTTTAAATCCCACCATTTCCATGGTTCTCAAGGCAAGCTATTTCCTTCTCTGACTCTGATTGTAATTAGGAATGCAGCCTAAGATGGTTTTAAAAAGAAAAGGAAAGAAAATGAAGAAGGCTAGAAGACATCTGGGTGGAGGCAGCTAGGTGGCTCAGTGGATTGAAAGCCAGGTCTGGAGATGGGTGGTCTTGGGTTCAAATCTGGATTCTGACACTTTCTAGCTGTGTGACCCTGGGTAAGTCACTTAAGCCTCATTGCCTAGCCTTACCTCTCTTCTGCATTGGAAACAAGTATTGGGGGTTTTTTAAATATTACTTTTATTTTAATAATAAATTTCCATACAAGTTTTCCAAAGTTATAAGATCAAAATTATCTCCCTCCCTTCTTCCCTCCCCCCCCATAGCTTTTGGCAAGTAATTCAATCTGGTTATACATGTATTATCACACAAAACATATTTCATATTATTCATTTTTGTAAGCTTGTAATCTTATAAAACCCAAACCCTAAAACATAAACCCAAATAAACAAGTGAAAAATCATATGTTTTCATCTGCATTCCTATTCCAGCAGTTCTTTCTCTGGAGATGGAGAGCATTCTTTGTCCTAAGTCCCTCAGAATTATCCGGGATCGTTGTATTACTGTTATAGCAAAATCTATCACAGTTGATGGTCCCACAATATTGCTGTTTCTATGTATAATGTTCTCTTGGTTCTGCTTATTTCACTCTGCATCAGTTCACATAGGTCTTTCCAGTTCTTTCTGAAATCATCTTGGTCATCACTCCTTACAGCACGATAGTATTCCACCATCATCATATACCACAATTTGTTCAGCCAATCCCCAATTGAGGTTCATCCCTTTAGTTTCCAATCCTTTGCCACCACAAAAAGAGCAGCTATAAATATTTTTGTACAAATAGGTTTCCCGTTTTTCCAAGTATTGTTTTGCTTGTTGTTCATATTATTTTAGTATTGATTCTAAGAGGTAAGGGTTAAAAAAAAAAAGAGGAAAAAGACATCTGGGTTCTTCTCATGGTTCTGCTATTCACTTGCTATGTAACCCTGAACAAGTCATTTAGTTGGCAGGGGTGGAAAGATCACTAGATCTGCAGTCTGGAAGACCTGAGTTCAAATCTGACCTTAGACACTTCCTAGCTGAGTGACCCTGAGTAAATTATTTATCTTCTACCTGCCTCAATTTCCTTATCTGTAAAATAGGTTGTTGTGAGGATGAGATAATATTTGCAAACGGCTTCACAATCCTTAAAAGCACCGTGTAATTGCTAGCTATTATTTTTCTAAGTCTCAATTTCCTCATATTCCAAAGGGAAACAGTAATCATCTGCCCTAACTACCGGGTACCATTGTGAGGGACCATCAAACACCAAGCATTTAGCCAGTGCTCCCTGTGGGCCAGGTACTGTGCTGGGAAATGGTCTGCCCACAGGGAGTTTCTGTTCTATTGGAGGATCCAAAGTATATAAAATAGAACAAACTTGTTCAGAGACTTGCAGCCAGGTACTTGAGGGAAGTCTTAAGGAAAGCTGGATATTATATGTGCTGGAGGTCAGAAGGGAGAGCATTCCCAGCTAGGACAATAGTCAGTGAAAACTGGTAAGATGAGAGTACCTTTGGAGAGGAACTAAAGTGTAGAATGGAGGAGACTAAGGTGTAAGAAGACTGTAAAGGGAGGAGGTACAAGGTTATAAAGGGCTTTAAAAGCCAGAGAGGAATTTATCCTTTATCCTTAAGGTAATAGGGAGCTATTGGAGCTTATTGAGGAGAGGGGAGTGACATGGTGACATTTCACTTTAGGAAACTCATTTTGACAACTGAGTGGAGGATGGATGGGACTGAGGGCAACCTTGAGGCAAGGAGACCAACCCAAAGTCTACTGCAATAGTTGAGGCTAGAGGTGTTTCAGAACCTGCCCCAGGGCAATGTATAGAGAAGAGGATCTATGTAAGGAATGTTCGGAATATAGAAGCTACAGGAATTTGTTTGGCAACAAATTGGAATATGGGCTAGAAAGAGATATAGATAACATCAAGGCTGGAAGGATGGTAGTGCCCTTGAAAATTCCTAGGGACGTTGGAAAAAGGAGGGCTTGGGGAAAAAACAATAAGTTCTGTTTTGGACATATGGACATGTTGAATTTAATGTGTCTATGGGACATCTCGTTCATAAAGTCCAATAGGCAGTTGGTGATGCAAGACCAGAGGGAAATTAGGGCTAGACCTACAAATCATTCACATGGAGATGATAATATAACTCACAGGAGCTGAGGAGATTCCCTACCAACTGCCAGGTGAGAGAATGTAGAGAGAAAAGAGAAGGGAGTCCAGGACAGAACCTTGGAGGATACTCACAGTTAATCAATCAACAAGCATTCATTCATTAAGGGCCATTATGAGCCAAGTGCCATGTTAAGTGGTAGGGTTAAAAAGAAACAAGTAAAACAATCCCTGCCCTCAAGGGACTTCCATTCTGTTGGGGGAGACAACATGTGTAGGTATATAAAAATAGATTAAAGGGGGAAGCTAAATGGCTCAGTGGAGAGAGCCAAGTCCAGAGAGGGGTTCAAATCTGGCCTCAGACACTTCCTAGATGGGTGACAGCAAGTCACTTAACCCCCATTGCCCAGCCTTTACAGCTCTTCTGCCTTGGAACTAATACACAATAATGATTCTAAGACAGAAGGTAAAGGTTTAAAAATATAGATTAAAACTATTTACAAGGTGACTGGAGAGAGGACACTAGGGGCTCAAGGGGTCCTAAAAGGACTGGTATAAAAGGTATTGCTTGACTTGAACCTTGTATAATACTAGGGATTCTAAAAGATGGAGGTGAGGATGGAATTTCTTCAAGGCAGAGGGGATGGTTTGGTGATACAAAGACTTAGAGATGGGAAATCATACCTTGTGTGAAGGTAAGAAGGCCTTTTTGACTGGATCATATGAAACTTGAAGGGGAGTAATATATAATAAAGCTGGGTAATAATTATAATAATATAATAAGGTAGGTTGGGGCCAAGTTGTAAAGGGTTTTAAATTCTAAGCAGAGAAGCTCATTGTTTATCCTAAAGGTAATAGGGAGTCCCTGGAGTTTATTGAGAAGGGAAGTGATGAGGTGAGGTATATAAAAATGTTGTAAAAAATAAAAAAACTAGCTATGTAAGAAATAATTATTATTGTTGGCATTCTCTCTATAATTTATTCCATTCCTCATGGAATGCCATTAGGGAGGAGAGGTGAATGGGGGTCTTGGGAAAGCCTGATCTGGAACTTGATCATAGGACTCAATCCATTTGGGCACTGGCCCCAAACCCAGCAAAACTCAAGAAATAGGCTACACTTAGTTCTTCCATCCCAGATTGCTTCTTGATTCTTGGGCTGATCTCAGGGAAAGGGATCTGGCTTCCTCACCTCTGCTCAGGAGAGAAGGATGCCTTCTCCTTCCCACTGTCTCCCCCACCCCCACCTCTCCTACATCTATACGCCCAAAGGAAATCAGCCTGAATGAGAAGGAGGAGAAGGAGG
>NW_025351451.1:0-3028 GCF_016433145.1 Gracilinanus agilis
ATATATAACATATGTTATATATTGTTATGTATATAAATAGCCATTGAGAACCAAAGGTCACCACAGCAAAATGAATTAGTAGAGTAAGACTTCCATGGAGGAGAGGTGATATAGCCTAGAGAGGCATTACAACAGAATATAAAAAGCATAAATAATAAACACCCCCACAAATCAAGCCCTGCCATTGCTGATTTTAGCAGCCTTAGGCAACTCACTCTAACTTTGTTAATGACATCATTTGTCATTTACCATTGGAAAGATTAGAGCTAATTAATAATAGAGTACTCAAAACTTCTTAGAAGGAGGAAACTATACAGTTATTGAAATATTAGTGCAGTTTGGCAATGTCCTTGTTCCAAGCTAACTGAGATCAGAAAGCTTTTTTCTGTTCTTTTTAAAGTATTTCTAGATTTCAAGGGTACTTAATGATTGGTCACATAAATATTGGTTTGTTTAATAATACAGATGAGTTTAATCCTATAACATAGGAAAACTTGGGTGAAAATTTGTTATTGCATGTAATCAGTTAAAAAAAATTTAAATAAAGTAAAAGAAAAAAGCACAATGGTCCAAAACAATAAATGTGGAACATTTTGTAATAATTTCATGTTTAAATTTTAGCATAGCATAATGACAGAAACACAAATGACTTGAAATCCACCTTGGAAAAAAAAAAGTCTCACCACCAGAGAATTTGTGTTTGTGAGCTGTGTTTTGTAGAAAAGAGAATCTGAGTTCATTGTCGTTTTGGAGTTGAATGTGAAGAAGGATTAAGAGAGCATGTAATTCCTCTGCACCTGTCCCAGCATGTTAAAAAGAACAGGTTCTAACAAGGAATTGTCCTCCCAGCCAGTTAGACTGGAAGCTGAAAGTTAGCGCTATGAATGTCAACCTCTGAACTTCCCAACCAGCACAAATCTTGAAATCTATAGAGTTGAATTACATGGGTAATTTTTTTTTACTTATTTTTTGTTATTCTTTTTATTTGATTAATCAAGAAAATTTTTTCCATGATTATATGATTCATGTTCTTTCCCTCCCCTCCTCCCACCACCCTCCCATAGCCAACATGCATTTCCACTGGGTTTTACATGTGTCATTGATCAAGACCTATTTCCATATTATTATTTGCATTAGGGTGATCACTTAGAGTCTACATCCTCAATCATATCCCCATCAATCCATGTGATCAAGCAGTTGTTTTTCTTCTGTTTTTCTGCTCCATGGGTAATTTTTTAGAAATTAGTGCCTATATAAGAAATTTAAGAAGAAAAATGACAACATATATGTAAATGCTTTCCTATCGGTACAACCTAGCCATATACTATTTTTTCTAAAGCTGAGTTCAATTCAATCTGTTTACGTTATTAAGGGAGCTGTCTAAATATTAACCCTGTAATTTAGAAGATCATATTTGCTCCCTAATTGGCCTCAGGTTGAATATTAACTTTTCCCAGTGACCTCTCTCAAACTTTCTTCATCTAGCCCAGACATAGTTTCTCTGACTTCCCATTCCACTGTGTCCTTTGGAATTGGCCCTCTCTTCTTAACAAATAAGCCTAGATCTAGGCTTCCTTTCATTGTCCAGCCATCTTGGTGCTCCCTGAAACCTGTAATTTTCCTAAAAGGTGTCCTACCCCTTGCCGGCCTCTCCAACATCAGCCGCTGCTTCTCTCACTCTTCTTCGATGTCCCCTCGGCTCTCTGTGGCTCTCTCTTTTCTCCTCCTCACTCGGTCTCTGTGTCTGTCTGTCTGGCACATACACTCATAGCCAGGAAGAGAAGATGGGTTCCAAGCTTCCCACAGATACTTCTCGTCCTGTCATCAACTACCCAGTCAGTAACAATAATTTGTTTAAACCCTTACCTTCCATCTTAGAATCAATACTATGTATTAGTTCCAAAGCAGAAGAGTGATAAGACTTGACCAGCACCCAAACCTATTCTCTCTCCAATCTCCTTTCCTTCCATTTCCCCTCCTTCCATTTGTCCTGTTGCCTCACTCTTCCTATATTTCCTCTGCACTCTTACAGAAACTACCCATCATAAAATCCATCCTCCCAACACACTGTCAAATTTAAATAGTTCCTGCCTTCTGTCACTCAGTAAATTGCTTCTCCTATTTTACTCAGTCTGCCTTTCCTAATTCCTTTTTATTGAAGGCTTACAATTACATTCATTCTCTTCTTTGCTCTAGACTCAGAGATGGCCCTTCTGCTCCTTAAAGTGAAGCCACACACAGGTAAGCCCAATCCCATGTGCATGCTCCTGTTCTGTCACCCATGAAGTGGCCACTGAGGATCAGGGGAGAAGGTAAAGGCTTCCTTCTAGGAAATAATACAGGAGCTGAGGCTTGACAGAAGCTATCCATCCTAAGAGGAAGAATGGAGAGAGGAGACTATTGACAAGAATGAGAAACAACCCAAAACGGTGTGTGATACGTACAAAGTCTGAATCCTACCTACTGCTACCAGGCTGTGAAAGGCTTTCAGTGCCAAGCCGAGATGTGTGTTACACTCTATCCAAGAGGAAACAGGGAGCCACCAAAAGTTCTTAAGCAGGAGATGGACACTAAAACTGACACAAATGCTTTAAGATCAATTTGGTGGCTGTTTAGAAAATTTAAAGCCATGAGAGGATCATAGCCTGAACTCAAGTAGTACTTTTGGGTAGAATCAATGAATTCTGACAAATGATTGGATATGGAGGAATGAGGAAGAGGGAGTTGAGTAATTATGCTGTTACAAACTTGAGTGACAGGAAGTATAATTGTTCCTTAAAAAAAATAAACATTTTTTAAAAAGGGTATATTTCAAGGGGGAAAATATTGAGTTCAGCTGTTGAAATGGCTCTAGGATATAAAGTTAGAGACTTCTGACAGGCAGCTGGTAATGCTGGACTAGCACTCAAGGAAGTAATGAGGAGGAGGAGGAGAGAAAGACAAGAGACAAAAGAGACAAATGTGTTATGTATATATAATATATATTTGTGTATATATGTGTATTTGTGTAAGTATATCTGTATATATG
>NW_025351452.1:0-3299 GCF_016433145.1 Gracilinanus agilis
TTTTCTTGCCAGATCTCTGCAATCTTTCTCCTGATTTCAGATGTGAACTCTTCAAAAGCTTGTTATCAATTTTCATTTTTGGGGGGACAGTTTGGATGTCTTTAATTGTTTGTCCTCTTCTGCTTTCTGTATTTTTTCTGTGTAAAATTATCACGTGTTAGAGCTTTTTTCTTGGTCTTTTTTGTTGTTATTTTGGGGTCTTGCTTGTCATCATTATGCTGGTTTTTCTTTTTCAGCCAGAAGTGTGAGTGAGGCAGGCAGACTCTGAGTATAGTGCTAAGGAGTAGGTTTTGTCTGTGGCCACTTTGCGAGTTTCCTGGCTTCCACTGTCTGCTAGGCCCCTCTCAGCTTTGTTCCTGTGCTCAATGTCTGCACTCCCCAGCCTCCTAGGGTCTCTAGTCTACCCGTTTTCAGGGTCAAGCCACCAGTGGTCCTAGTCAGTTTCCCCGAGTCCAGAAATTGGCCCACACTTGTTCCTGTGTTTTTCCTGAAGTTTTCCCCTGAGTCTCATCACATTAAGCTGCTTCCACTGTCTGTTGCCTCTCTCATCCTCACTTCTGAGCCCAAGGTCTGTATTCTCTAGCCCCTGGGGTCTCAAGTCTTGCTGCTCTCAGGGGCAAACTCCTGGTTGTCCCGTTAGCTTCCAAGAAGCTAGATTTTACACCCCTGCTCACTCTAACTCTGGTTCAAAGCCTCTGACTCTGGTACTGTGGGTAGGGTTGATCAGCTTATGTTTTGATGGGAGCTATTTCTCCCCCTTATAGGGTGGAAATTCCCAAATTCTATGTACCTTCAATACTACACCCTATTGTGGGGTCCCTTCTTTCATCTGGATTTGGTTTTTTGGTCCTTTTGAGGTATGCTGGTGGATGATTGTGAGTAGAGTTAAGTGCCCTGTTCTACTATGCAGCCATCTTAACTTGAAAGTGTCTGTGACAAGATTTTAAATGTTAGGAAGTTTTTGGTAAATGGGGAAATAGTAATGATGAATGAAACCTGGACTTGGACTATAAAAGCGTGAAGAGAATAAGATCATAGCTTGGAGAAAGGACAGATTCACATGAAGATGTTGGAATTGTAATAGCAAGTCCATGAGTGTATTTCTGTAAAGGTAAGGGGTGGCTACTGAGTAGGTGAAGTAAAATATGTAGACAGAAAGAATAGAGAGACCCAAAAAAGATCACAGGATGAAAACAGAATGTGGGCCATACAGATTATTTGAGCATTAGTGGAATGGAAAAGGAATACTGTTGATTAGACATAATGATGAGGTCTCATATCTAATATCACATTGAGGGTATTAGAGTGGCAGCAATGACATCTCAATGTGGATCCACATTGCCATATTCATGTTATTTGTGAGGGTAATAGGTTCAAAGTCCATGTAAAAATAGGTGAGTACTACTTTTGTAACTAACTAGAGAGGATATGAGCACTTGCTCCTCCCCTGATCCCTATGAAACAACATGAGCATTCTGGAGACTAAAAGCAGAAATCCCTGAAAAATATAAGTATTTGATCAAAATAGTATGAAACTTCCAGTCAACTCCTTGTGAGAAAAGAAAACACCTGGAAAGAGGGAAAAGGGGTCAGAATTTGAATGAGCATTTGCATGGAAGTCTATGTTTGTATCACCAACTATAGTATGGAGATATCCAAACATACACACAGACATACATCATTTATTTGTAGACATGTTTTCTCCTAAAATTTTTTAAATTACTGTTTCTTTTGTCCTCATATGTTCTGTTCATTGCCCATTTGTTGGACAATAATCAGTCCTTGATATATGCTTATTAGTTGAATGAATTTGTTGTACCCCTCTTCCAATAAGACTAAAATGAGTAAAGTTGAAAATCTGCTACAAAACCTGAATCCAAGGCCATTGAGAAAATAAACCTGATTATGTTGAAAGAATATATGGGAAAAGATTTCAATATACTTCTAGTCCAATGATGACCCTAAATACATCTAAGTAGAATGAATTTATTGAGAGGCCACAGGTCGTCATTTTTTAAATCTTTCTGTATCATTCAGATGCTAACTCCCCAAAATTGACTGAAGTTCATATATCAACATAATGAAATGTCCTTAGAGAAAGAGAATTGGAGATATTTCTGGATTAAAAGAAGATATGTGGGCTGAGAAGATTAAAGCAAAGAATTAAAAGTAATAAAATAAAGTACGGGAGTGATAATACCTGGCAGAAATAAAAGATGATGGTATAAACAATATGCACCTATATTAGTAGCTAGCTAGTATAATGGTTAGAGGGTCAGATCTGGCGTAAGAAAGACTTAAGTTCAAATTCAGCCTCAAATGATTAGTATCTTCATGACTCTGGGTAAGTCACCTAAATATGTTTTCCTCAGTTTCCTTATCTGTGGTAGTTGTTGTTTATCCTTTCTTTTTGGAGATAATCAATGGCATCATGTGGGCAAATTAGATTTAAGTGAGGCAGGGTTGCAAAAGGTTGCCAGTCTCACTCTATCTCCCACAGCCAACAAAGATCAGGATAACTAGCCCAGGATGCAGTGGACAACCTTGTCATCTACAATGTCTGACCAAACTCTAAGTTACATAGGCCCTTCTTCAACCATCACTATTTTGCGGTGGGAAAGAATTGGAAAGTGAGGGATACCCATCAATTGTAAAATGACTAAGTTGTGGTATGTGATTGTAATGGAATACTATTTTCCTATAAGAAATGATGAGCAGGAGGATTTCCAAAAACTGTGGAAAGATAACAACTGATACAAAATGAAGTAACCAGAACCAGAAAAATACACAGGAACAGCAATATTGTAAGATCAACAACTGTGAATAACATAGCTACTTTCATCAATGCAATGATCCAAGATGACCCCAAAAGACTCATGATGAAAAATGCCATCTTCTTCTGAAAAAAGAACTGATGGAGTCTGATGACAGACAAAAGTGCACTATATATCATTTTCTACATTTTTCTTTTCAAGTTTTCTACCACAAAAGAATTAATATGGAAAAGTGTTTTACATGATTTCATATCTAAAATCTATGTCAGATTGTTTACCACCTCAGCTAGTGAGGATGGAGGGATGGTGGGAGAGAATTTGGGACTAACTTTTTTTAAATGTTAAAAATTGTTTCTATATGTAATTGGGGGTAAATAAAATATTTAATAATAAAATAAAATGCAGAGATATACATCAATATCAATATAATACTATTAATTATCATATTCTAAAAAGAAATAAAATATATTTTTATTTTAAATTTAATATATTCTTTATATATTCATGTTATAGTTTTATATAAAA
>NW_025351453.1:0-6602 GCF_016433145.1 Gracilinanus agilis
AGGAGGAGGAGGAGGAGGAGGAGGACTAAGGATGATGCAGCATTGTGAGGGAAGGGACCATTTCCATCTGTTAGGTAGTGTACCCCAGCAGGCAATTAAAGTGGAACAATCCTGACGGTGATCAGAGTGCCAACAGGAAATAGCTGTTACAGCCTGTTCTTCCATTAGTAACACTCCGTGTTCCCGTAATAAATGATACCTATATATGGATAGCCCTTTGTGGCTCAGAGGCCGCAGGCTAGATTGGATCCTGTGCGTCTCTCGGAATCACAGAGATTGGGGTTCAAATCTTGCTTCCGGCACTGACAACCCCCCGAAACCCCAGGGCAAATCACATTCCTTCCCCGAGGCTCTGGCGGGGCTTTAGTAAGCCTTGTTCCGGGGTAAAGAGCTCCGACTGCAGTCGGAGGACCTGCGGCCGCTGTCTTTCTCGCCCGACACTACTTAGCGCCCAGGTGAGCTCTCGAGGCAGCTCTGTGAAATGGGAACGACATGGCCGCTGACAGAGGTCGGTGCTCTGAGCCTCTCTGTGCTCCCCAGACTCTGAGAGAGGTTGTAGTGACTTTCCTTTGAGGTTCTGGAAATGCACTTTCCCATTCCGGATCGCGTTTGATCTAGCCCGGACCCTGACAGGTTGGAAGTGAGCAGGTTAGGTCTTCTTATCCTCATTTAAAAGAGGCTTAAAGAGACTCACCGGCCCCAAGTCATAAAGCGAGGTCGTACTCGTAAGCTATAACCCTCCCCTCCCCCCCTGCTTCCCAGCCTTCCTCTATGACCACACTGTCCTGATGCTGGGGAAAGGGGAGAGAGCAAGGTTGCCGATGTAGACAGCTGCCTGGATGCCTTGATTGAAGGGCTCTGTATGAAAAGGCTGGAAGTTTCCAACTCCATTTCTCTCTTTCCTTTTTTTTTTTTTTTTTTTTTTTTTTTTTTTTAAGAATTACTTAATTTGGGGGCAGCTAGGTAGCTCAGTGGATTGAGAACCAGGCGTAAAGATGGGAGGTCCTGGGTTCAAATATGGCCTCAGACATTTTCCGGCAAGTCCCTTAACCCCCATTTCCTAGCCCTGACCGCTCTTCTTGCCTTGGAACCAATACACGGTATTGATTCTAAGATGGAAGGTAAGGGTTTAAAAAAAAACAACAAAAAAAATTAATTTGTTTGTTGGGTACATCAGAATTTCCCAGGTATCTCCCTCCCTCCTTGCACTACTGAAGGCATCCCTTGACAAAAAACAAACAAACAAAAAAACAAAAAAAGTATATATTAACTGCATCTTTCCTGCTTCTATTTTTCAGTTCTTTCTCTAGAGGTGGCCATTCACAGATTATTCCTTTTTATGTTTTATCTTTATTTTATTTTAACAAGAAATTTCCACATAAGCTTTTCCGACATAATATGATTCATGCTGTCTCCTGCCCTTCTTCCTTCCTCCCTCCAGGAGTTGGCAAGCAATTCAATCTCACAGATTATTCTTTAAACATTAGTTCTGTAGCTCCATATAATGTTTTCTTGGTTCTATTTGTTTCACTTTCATTAATTTCATGAAGATCTTTCTATATTGGTCCCCCCCCCCCAAGCCTTTATCTTCTGTCTTAAAAGCAATACTTTGTATTGGTTCCAAGGCAGAAGAGTGGTCAGGGCTAGGCAATGGGGGTAAAGTGACTTGCCCAGGGTGACATAGCTAGGAAATATCTGAGGTTACATTCAAACTCAGTACCTCTCATATCTAGGCCTGGGTCTCAATCCACTAAGCCACCCAGCTGCCCTCCTTTCCATGATTTAAAAAAAAATTCATCTGTTCATCATCAGTAATATTCCATGACAATCATATGCCACAACCTGTTCAGCCATTCCCCAGTTGATGGTCATCCACTCGGTTTCCAATTGTTTGCCACCACGAAGAGAGCTGCTAAAACCATTTCAGAATAGGGAGGCTTTTTCTCTTTTCCCCTGCTTTCCTTAGGAACCAGACTGGGCAGTAGTGTTGCTGGGCGTAAGAGGCCCAGCTCCATTTCCTACCCTTTCTCCTTCCAGATCTTCACCAATGACCTGTCCTTAATGCCTGAAATTCATCCAATCCAGTTTCACATATGTGGGTTCAGGTTTTGTCCCTTTAAGATTCCAATTTCCCCAGGAGGGAACTGGCCTTTAAGCTGTTAGTCATTTACACAATAATTTGGTATTAGTCATTTGCACCATAGCGTGAATTAGTTCACCAGCCCCATTGGGACTTCACAACTAGCTGAGAACAGGGCTTGCCAAGGCAGCTAGAATATGCACCTTTAAACAAGTATTTTCAGCCAATACCTTTAAGCCCTCCTCCAGCCTCCCAAGTCAAATCAACTTGCCTCTGAAAGTCCATGTCCCATCCAGATAGAGCAAACTTCTGGTTTCCATCCACTAATTCTACACTCTGTTTCTTTTCTTTCCGCTTGCATACTGGATCCTCCTGGTCAGAACAGGACTAGGCATCTCAGGGACTGGTTGGGTCCCTGCCTCGGGGGATCCTCCAGGCCCTTTTGAAATCATGTCCAAGAGTAGGAATGCAGATGGAAACATGATTTATCACTGCCTTATTTGGGTTTATAGTTCAGGATTTGGGTTTTATTAGATTATTAACTTACAAAGATGAATAATGTGGAGATTTGTTTTGCATGATAATACAAGTATAACCCAGAAAATAAATTAAGAAATAATTTTTGTTTAAATCATGTCCAACGGTGACACACTATGGCATCTTTGCTTCTGTTCAAAGATTCCGGGGGAGTTGGGGGAGGGGTGAGACGAAAGTGAAAAGGGGTGGGGGTGGGGGCTGGTAATAGCCACCTGCTGCCCCACCCCAAGAGCAGGTGAAGGCTAGGCACAGCTAATTAGTGTGTATGATAATGGGGCAGATTTTAGAATCCTATGGCTCCAGGCAAAACAGATCCTGGAGGAAGGAGTTAATGGAAAACAAAGAAAGCAGTGGAGCAAGAGTGTGGCTGAGTGAGTTCAAAGGAGAATATCCAGGTAAGGGAATGGAGAATTAAAGAGGGGGCATCCAGGTGGCTCAGTGAATTTTGGAAACCAAGTCTGGAGACAGGAGGTCCAATATGTTCTCAGACACTTCCGAGCTGTGTGACCCTGGGCAAGTCACTTAACCCCCATTGCCTAGCCCTTTCCTCTCTCCTGCCTTAGAGCCAATACTCAGTATTGATACTAAGATAGAAGGTAAGAGTTTAGAAGAGACAGACAGACAAATTCAGGGTGGGGAGAGAGAGAGAGAGAGAGAAGAAGAAAGGGAGAGAGAGGGAAAAAGAGTGGCGGAGAGAGAGGAAAAGGAAGAGGAAGAGGGAAGGAGTGGAAGAGGAAGAGAAAGAGAGAGGAAGAGAGGAAGAGGAAGAAAGGGGGAAAGAGAGAGGGAGAGACAGAGACAGAGGGAGAATTAAAAGGGAGCTTCCTCAATTCTATTTAGTTCAGCAAACATTTATGGAATGCCTGCTGTGTGCAGAACACTGGACTGCTGTAGGTGCAGGGTGGGGAAGATTCTGTTCAAGTAAGACAGGGGCAGCTAACCGCGTGAAGAACTAAGGCTGACCTGCAAGCCAGGGTGTGTGAGTAAATGTTTAACAACCACCTCTCTGGGCTGGGTGGAGAATGAATGAGGTGGGGGAGGGGAGGCTGGAATTAATCTGCATCCTTAGTGTTTTCACTATCCCTTTCTTGAGTCTGGACAACCAATAAAATACATTAAGCTCAAATTTTGTAACCTTTGCAGATTTCCCAGATATAAATAAACGGACAATTCAGCTGGCAAGTTGGGAATCTTGGGTTCTACTCTGAGCTCTGGCATCAGAGTCATCTGCAGGAATTTTTGCACCAGGAGAAAGTACACTCACAAACTGCCCTGGGAGGCAAATAAATAGCTGGAAACCATAGTGGTATACACTCAGTTGAGGAGGAGGTGTTGGTGGGAAAAGGCTCAAACTAATTATTGTTGCTCTTTTGGTGGCTCTTCTTTTGTCTTGCTAAAGGACTACAAAAGAAGTCAGCGCCTTCTGAATTCAGGACCCTGAGGCTAAGTCCTGTCTACTATACCTAGTTCTGCCTGTAGCTAACTAGCCAATATCATTATAGACAGGTCTCCTCACTCTTCTTGGCCTTAGTTTCTTCACCTGCAAAAATGAGGAAACTAGATCCCTAAGGACTCTTTCCATTTTGCAATTTTATGATGTTACAATTAATTTTCCTTCGCCTCCATCATGTTCTACTGGCATTTAACCCCCAGATTAAAATAGTCATTCTCAGATTTTCTTTTTGTTTCCTTTTTTTTTTTTAAAGAAACTCTTACTTTCTGTCCTGTTAACAACTATGGGAATAAAGGACAAAGGCTAGACAGAGTTAAGTGACTTGCCTAGGATCACACAGCTAGGACGTGTCTGAGGTCATATCTGAATCCAGGTCTTCCAGATTCCAGGCCTGGTTCTCTCTCCACTGTGCCCCCCCTAGCTATCCCCCATTTTCAGATGTTTAAGGTGACGTGAACTTTAAAAAATGAAATTTATTGGGGTGGAAGAGAGGTTGGAAATCTGTTGGCTGCTGTCGTTCTGGTGGTATTAACATTCAATTCCAAAAGGGTAACAAGTCACCTAAACTGAGTGTAGAAAAGATCATAAACAACCACCAAAAACTCCAAGTGGAATATGTGTGGTCTTTATCCTTTCTTTCCTTTGTGTTAGGGTTGAATGTGGTCTTTTCAAATAATAATCTTTGGCTAGCATATTTGTATCAACTGCATTTTTTCTTCTTCTTTTGCAGCACGCCTAAGGTAGGGGGACACTTTACAGCGGTTTCATTTCAAAAGCTTCACCGAGATGGAGCGAGATAGGCGTTTTAATTAAATTATAACCACAAAATAATTCCAGTGGAGGAACAGTGAGGACTCTCAGAGAGGAGTGTTTTTAGCTGAATGCTTACGACAATAAGCATACTTGAACTCGTCCAACCCAACCCTTCTATTCTGTGAGAATTCACGCAAGTTAAGGAGAAATCATGATATGGATGCTTTGCTTGACTGATTGGGAGACAACCCAAAGTCGCATCTCCAATTTCATCAAACTGTCGTTAGTGGGTTATATCTTGAATTGGTCATTCAGGGGAAATGCAAAGGTCAAAGCTTTTTGTTGACCTGTGGAAATGGGGAAGAAAGGACTCCATAAGCTCTAGAGATCCCCTTTCATTTATTAATCCATGGTTGTAGCATCTGTAAATGTCATAAAGAGAATATAAAGAGGAAGAAGGCTCAACTTTTAGAGAGATTCTCAAAAAACCCAAATGTGGCACAGATATCCCTTCCATATCTTGGGAGGCAGGGGCACGGCGTTGGTCTCCCCCTTCTTCCCCCATGAATTTGAAAAATCCAAGTCAATTATTTTGGCTTTCCCTTCGTACCAGAAAAGAAGTTTGAATTTTTTTCCTTTTTTTCTTTTATGGGGTGTTTACAATACCATATTGTAAAATCTGGGTGAAGTATTTAGTCATAGGCTATGTGTGGTTCAACATTGAGTATAAATACTATGTGAAAAGAAAAAAATGTCCACTTAATTTCTTATGCCAACTTGAAACATATCAAGACCATGATGGGGAAAATCGTGATGTAAAAGGGATTCCTGTAATTAACTTTTAACCACCTCAATGATCAAAACACCCAGAATTCACATGCTTTGGAAAACAAAAATATGGATTTAGAAATGAAAGGTGAGAGCCATGCCAAGTATCTGGTTTGATTTAATAAATCGGACCTGTTTGAAGACACTGGTTATGAAAAGCCAAAGGGACTGAATATAAGCTTGCTTACTGTAATTTCTAGCCTAAAATCATGTAGATGAGCAAACCATTTACCTGTCTGAACCTCAGTTTCCTCATCTGTGAAATGGGGACAATAAAAGCATCCAATTTATAGAGTTATTGTGATTATCAGAAGAGATGATGTTTGCAGAGAGCTTTGTGTACCTTAAAACATTATAGAAATGTGCATCTTTGTTATCGATAATGACTAGGATAGCCAGAAAAAGAAATCCCAATTATCTATTCTTGGACAGAATTTAATTGACTGACCTGTACCCTACACCTTAAAGGACCACTAGCTACCTGCTGGAGGCTATCAGAAACTACTCTCCCTAATGCATTGGCCAATCGCGGCATAGTGACGTATTGGGATGGCTATTGCTGCCGAAAATTGCTCTTGGAATTGCAATCAGAGGATCATAGGTTTAGATCTCAAAGGGATGTCAGAGGTTATCTAGTCCAACTTTTTCATTTTACAGATAAAAAAAAAAACTGAGATAAAAAACCAAAAACCCTGGGGAGGTTAAGTAATTGCCCAAGGTCACACAGGTAGTGTCACTGGCAGGATTTGAAAGAATGGGAGACAGCTGCGTGACACATTGGATCGAAAACCAGGTCAAAAGATGGGAGGTCAAATCTGGCCTCAGATTCTTTCTAGCTGTGTGACCCTGGGCAAGTCACTTAACCCCATTCCCTAGCCCTTACCACTCTTCTGCCTTGGAGGTACGAATACATGGTATTAATTCTAAGATGAAAGAAAGAAAGAAAGAAAG
>NW_025351454.1:0-8462 GCF_016433145.1 Gracilinanus agilis
CTCTTTCTCTCTCTCTCTCTCTCTGATTCTGTCTCCATCTCTGTCTCTGTCTCTCCATTTTCTGAATAGATGGGGACTCTGCGAGGCTCTTTCTTGGGTTTCCTGCTCTCTTTCCTTCCACCTCTTCTTTCATCTCTGACAACTATGGCAGCTGCTCACACTGGCATATACGCTTTCTAGGCAAGCCTGGGGCTGGACCTTGGGCTCTTTCTGTCTATTTTGTTTTGTGTTTCTTTCCCTGAGTGACTGGTGATTGAACAGTGATTTTGAAATGTACATTTTTAGACTTAGAGTCTAAACCTTGTGAGTTTGGGAGATCAGGAGCTCATGCATCCCTCAAAGGGAGTTGTCTAGTAGCAGTAGGAGATTTTTTGCAAATACACCCTTCTCAGAAATGATGACTATAAAGCAAGAAGATAAACCTAAACCCTCGTTTGGCTTGTTAGAAGATATGAACCTGGAAGGAATGGTTCAGACATTATAGCTATTAAGCTGTCTCATGACATATTTCATGCTTTTTTTAAAAAAAACCCTTACTTTCCATCTTAGAATCAGTACTGTGTATTGATTCCAAGGCAGAAGAGTGGTGAGGGCTAGGTAGACAATGGGGGTTAAGTGATTTGCCAGGATCACAAAGCTAGGAAGTGTCTGAGGCCTCATTTGGATCCAAGACCTCCCCTCTCTAGGTTTGGCTCTCAGTCCACTGAGTTAGTTCTTATATTTCATGTTTTGATATTAAGTATCCCCTCCTGGGATATAAAATATGAGTTATGGGTTGCAGTTTCATATTTTAAGTCTTGGCAATACATGTGTATGAGTATTTGTGTTTTTAAGTAAATAACTATCCTATACCTGTTCTTCACTGTCTGCTGAGTACCTTTCTACTCCTTTTTGGGGAGATCCTAGAAGAAAAGTATGCCTAAGCTATAGGTGATTTTCTCTTTAGATGTAATAGTGTAAAGAACACTTGGCTTGGAGACAGTCAGACAGCATTTATTAAGCATCTATGTGTCAGGCACTGTACTAAGTTCAGAGAAGAAAAAGAAAGCAAAAATAATCCATGTCTTCATTGAGATCACAGTCTAATGGGAGAGGCAGCATGTAAGTAACTAGGACCACGCAGGATATATGCAGAATATGTGGAAGGTAGCTTTAAAGGGTCAGGTGTAGAGGGGCTCAGGAGTGGTGCTGAGGGAGACTAGAAATTCTGAAATGAGAAGACAGGATTTGATCTAAGCTTTGAAGGAAGCCAGGGAAACTAAGAGGTAGAGGGAAAGAAGCAGCACATTCTAGGCAAGGAGTTACAGATCGCTAATGAAAATCCAGAGTTCAGAGATGTGTGTCTGGTGCAGCAGGGACGCCAATGTAGCTGTGTCCAAGAGGGCAGGGAAGGGAGTCAAGTATAAGAAATCCAGAAAAGCAGGAAGGGGCCAAGTTGTGAAGCACTTGAAAAGACAAACAGATGACTTTATATTCAATCCAAGAGATAACAAACAGTCACTTGAGTTAATTCATTAGAGCTGTGATTTGGTTTTTAATCCCATCTTGAAAACTTGTTAGCTGTGTGGTCATGGAGAAATCATTTAAGCACTCTAAGCCTGTTAGTTTAATTTACTAAGTAATAAGTTGTGATTTGGGGTTAGAAAGCCTGTATACTCATTTGCCTAATGACTTCTACTAGGTGTTGCAGTAGACAGACTGCTGGGCCTGGAACAAGGAATCTTCTTTTCTTGAGTTCAAATATGATCTCAGACACTTACTAGATGTGTGATTCTGGGCAAGTCACTTAACCCTGTTTGCCTTAGATTCCTCATCTATAAAACAAATGAGAGAAGGAAATGGAAAACCACTCTAGTATCTTTGCCAAGAAAACCCCAAATGGGGTCACAAAGAGTCTGACACCACTGAACAACAATGACTTCTACTAACTTGTCACTTCCTTGAGGGTGTGGACCACATTTTATTTGTGTTTGTCTCTTTCCCGGCACCCAAAACAGTGCACAATTAATAAACATTTGTGAAATTGATCAATGATTTCAAGTTGGTAAATATATTAAATATTTGCTGTATCATAAGGCACTTCACTAGGTGCCATAATGAATAAATGAATGAATGAATATTAGGCACTGGACTTCCAGTCAAGAACTCTTGCATTCAAATCCTACCTTATAAAATGACTAGTTATGTGACCCTGGGCAAGCCATTTAACTTATCTGTGCTTCAGTTTCCTCATCTGTAAAATGAATGAGTTAGACTCGGTCTCTAAGTGCCCCTCCAGTTCTAAGACTATGATCTTCTTAGGAGGATATGGTTGAACATTAGTTGTAACATTAGCTGACATCCTTTAAGAGTCTTCTGGAGCATCATCCTGCATCAGGGTTCCAAACTAGCCTTCACAAATGTCAGGGAATGACTATCTCTGCATCTGGAATATAGAGATGTTAAAAAGAAGCCATCTCATAGACTCAGGTTTTCAGTCCATAAACCTGAAGCTATTTGGTTATTGCAGACCCAGGCAAAAATAACAGGGGAAACAAGAAAACAAACAGGTACATTTGCAGCCTCGTTTAAGAGCCATCTTCATTCTTCCTGCCTCTGCTACCTTAGGCACAAATTGTTGCCCTCTATTTAATTTTCTGAACTGCAAGAATTATGGGCCTGAAGTTCAGTGAATTGGAAGAGGTAAGCTTTTATGCTTCTGAACCAGCTTCCCCCTGAGCATTAAATCTACAAATAAAAGCAAGGTTTCTATTTTTACTTTCTGGGGTTTGTGGATCAGTAAAAGCAAAACCCATAGGAGTAACTCCACGAAGGTGACTGCATGGTCAAATCACCATCTAGGTAATGTGATGGAGTCATCCAGTTTTGGCCAGAGGAAATGAACAGAGCATATGAAGAGGAGGTATTAAAAATAAACCCCAGCAATTTCATCCGGGCAGGAGGGCACCTACTCACCATTATAGATACCAAATCTGGCACTGTTTGTGTTGGTGCCCCTAGCAACACCCATTTGTTAAAGGAGATATTTCCCCTCTCATGGGCATGCACCTTTCTCTCTGGTTAAAAGGGAGAGCAGCTTCTCATTTTGAAGGGGCAATGAAATCCCTTGAGAAGCAATAGAAAAATGGCAGTCACTCCATAAGGAGGTTATACTTTCAAATGGGGAGTATGCTCAAATCATGCCTTCTTTGCTGGTATTCCTGATGCTTTGCATTTGACTTTCATAATACACAACAACTAATAGTTCCTCCTACCCATGTTCTAAGTTATTTTTTTCTTACCTTCCCTTCTGTCTTAGAATTAATAGTTGGTTGATTCAAGGCAGAATAGCAGTAAGTGCTATGGGGGGTAATAGGGGGTGGGATTAAGTGACTTGCCCAGGGTCACAAGGCTAGGAAGTGTCTGAGGCCAGATTTGAACCCAGAATCTCCTGTCTCTAGGCTCTCAATCCATTGTGCCACTTAGCTGACATCCTCCCAGTTACTTTTTACACATATAGGTTGTAGATTCAATCTCTGAACCTTCACTCTGAATAGCATATGGAGTGCCTGAAGTTAGGCTGCTGTTATCTTTCCCCAGGGCTGCAAGGAAATTGAAAATTCTGAAATGAGAAGACAGGATTTGATCTAAACTTTGAATGAAGTCAGGGAAGCTAAGAGGTAGAAGGAAAGAAGGAATGCATTTCAGGCATGGGATATGTAATCCTGAGAATTAGGAGCATCTTTTTTTTATAGCTCATGAGCCCCCATCTGGTGTACCTCCTCCAATATCATGGACAGTTAATATTTTTTCAATATCATCTAATTAAGTCATTACTACTTCAATTTCAGTTGACCAATTAATATCTCCTCAGTGTCATCTAAGCAGTGATTACTACCATAATTTAATTTTGATTACTTCCCTAATTTAATTTAATAAGTTAAAGAACAAATCATAGAAACAATGAATAATTTCATAGAAGACAATGACAATGATGAGACTTCTTGCCAAAATCTATGAGATGTAGCCAAACCAATACTAAGGGGAAAATTTATATCACTGAGTGTACATATTAACAAATTAGGGAGGGCAGAGGTTAATGAATTGGGCATCCAACTTAAAAAACTAGAAAGTGAACAAATTAAAAATCCTCAGATGAAAACTAAATTAGAAATACTAAAAATCAAAGGAGAAATTAATAAAATTGAAAGTAAAAGAACTATTGAATTAATAAATAAGGCTAGAAGCTGTTACTTTGAAAAAAACAGATAAAATAGACAAAGTACTGGTAAATCTAATAAAAAAAAAGGAAAGAAGAAAACCAAATTGACAGTATGAAAGATGAAAAGGGAGACCTCACCTCGAATGACGAGGAAATTAAGGCAATCATTAAAAACTATTTTGCCCAATTATATGGCAATAAATATAGCAATCTAGGTGATATGGATGAATATTTACAAAAATATTAATTGCCTAGATTAACAGCAGAAGAATTAGAATACCTAAATAATCCCATATCAGAAAAAGAAATTGAACAAGCCATCAAAGAAATCCCTAAGAAAAAATCGCTAGGGCCTGATGGATTCACAAGTGAATTCTATCAAACATTCAAAGAACAATTAATCCCAATACTATAAAAATTATTTGATATAATAAGCAAAGAAGGAGTCTTACAAATTCCTTTCATGACACTAATATGGTACTGATTCAAAGCCAGGGAGACCAAAAAGAGAGAAAGAAAACTACAGACCAATCTCCCTAATGAAGATAGATGCAAAAATCTTAAATAGAAAAATCACAAAAAGACTCCAGCAAGTGATCATGAGGGTTATCCATCATGATCAGGTTGGATTTATACCAGGAATGCAAGGATGGTTCAACATTAGGAAAACCATCCACATAATTGACTATATCAACAAGCTAACAAACAAAAATCACATGATTATTTCAATAGATGCTGAAAAAGCCTTTGACAAAACACAACACCTGTTCCTATTGAAAACACTAGAAAGTATAGGAATAGAAGGACATTTCCTAAAAATAATAAACAGTATATATCTAAAACCATCAACAAGCATTATATGCAATGGGGATAAATTAGAAGCCTCCCCAATAAGATCAGGCATGAAACAAGGATGTCCATTATCACCTCTATTATTTAACATTGTACTAGAAACACTAGCAGTAGCAATTAAAGAAAAAGAAATTGAAGTTATTAAAATAGGCAATGAGGAGACTAAGCTATCACTCTTTGCAGATGATATGATGGTCTACTTAAAAATGCTAGAGAATCAACTAAAAAGCTAGTGGAAATAATCAACAATTTTAACAAAGTTGCAGGATACAAAATAAATGCACACAAATCATCAGCATTTCTATATATTTCCAACACTGTGCTGCAGCAAGAGTTAGAAAGAGAAACACCATTTAAAATCACCCCAGACCAGTGATGGGCAAACTGCAGCCTACTGGCCAGATACGGGCCCCCTGAAATGTTCTATTGGGCTGCATGACTTTATTCCTAATCTGACGAATATAATGAGTAGGATATAATACAATGAAACTTCAAAAGAGTTGCCTTAGAAACAGACTGACAGATGATTATTTCCTTTCCTTTGGCCCCCTCTTTAAAAAGTTTGCCCATCACTGACCTAAATAATATAAAATACTTAGGAATCTATTTACCAAAACAAACACAGGAATTATACAAACAAAACTACAAAACACTTTCCAAACAATTAAAACTAGATCTAAACAATTGGAAAAATATTGATTGCTCATGGGTACAATGAGCTAACATAGTAAAAATGACCATTCTATACAAATTAATTTACTATTTAGTGCCATACCTATCAAACTACCAAGAAACATTTTTACTGAATTATAAAAAATTATAACAAAGTTCATTTGGAAGAATAAAAGATCAAGAATATCAAGGGAAATAATGAAAAAAAATGTAAAAGGAAGGGGGCCTAGCAGTACCAGATATTAAACTATACTATATAGCAGTGGTCATCAAAACAATATGGTACTGGCTAAGAGACAGTAGGGAGGATCAGTGGAATAGACTTGGGGTAAGTGATATCAGCAAGACAGTCTACGATAAACCCAAAGAGCCCAGCTTTTGGGACAAAAATCCATTATTTGACAAAAACTGCTTGGAAAATTGGAAAACAATATGGGAGAGATTAGGTTTAGATAAACATCTCACAGCCTACACCAAGATAAATTCAGAATAGGTGAATGATGGATATAAAAAAGGAAAATATAAGTAAATTAGGTGAACACAAAATGGTACAGTTTTCATATCTCTGGGAAAGGAAAGATTTTAAAACCAAGCAAGAGTTAGAAAAAATTACAAAATGTAAAATAAATAATTTTGATTACATTAAATTAAAAAGGTTTTGTACAAACAAAAACAATGCAACCAAAATCAGAAGGGAAACAAAAAACTGGGGGAAAAAATCTTTATAACAAAAAACTCTGACAGAAGTCTAATTACTCCAATATACAAGGAGCTAAACCAATTGTAGAAAAAAATTAAGCCATCCTCCAGTTGATAAATGGGCAAGGGACATGAATAGGCAATTTTCAGATAAAGAAATCAAAACTATTAATAAGCACATGAGAAAGTGTTTTAAATCTCTAATACTTAGAGAAATGCAAATCAAAAGAACTCTGAGGTATCACTTCACACCTAGCAGATTGGCTAAAATGACAGCACGGGAGAGTAATGAATGTTGGAGGGGATGTGGCAAAATTGGGACATTAATGCATTGCTGGTAGAGTTGTGAAGTGATCCAACTATTCTGGACAGCAATTTGGAACTATGCCCAAAGAGTGCTAAAAGCCTACCTGCCCTTTGATCCAGCCATACCATTGCTGGGTTTATACCCCCAAAGAAATCATAGATAAAAAGACATGTACAAAAATATTTATAGCTGTGCTCTTTGTGGTGGCAAAAAACTGGAAAATGAGGGTTTGCCCTTCTATTGCGGAATGGCTGAAAAATTTGTGGTATATGCGGGTGATGGAATACTATTGTGCTAAAAGGAATAATAAACTGGAGGAGTTCCAGGCGAACTGGAGAGACCTCCGGGAACTGATGCAGAGTGAAAGGAGCAGAACCAGGAGAACATTTTACACAGAGACTGATACACTGTGGTAAAATAGAATGTAATGGACTTCTCTACTAGCAGCAATGCAATTGCCCAGGACAATTCTGAGGGATTTATGGGAAAGATGCTACCCACATTCAGAGGAAGAACTGCAGGAGTGGAAACACAGAAGAAAAACAACCACTTGAACACATGGGTTGATGCGGACATGATTGGGGATGTAGACCAGAAACAACCACACCAATGCAACTATTAATAATATGGAAATAGGTCTTGATCAATGACACATGTTAAAACCAGTGGAAATGTGAGTGGGTTATGGTGGGGGTGGGGTAGGGGTGGGAAGCCATGATGGGGAGGGGAGAGTAAGAACATGAATCATGTAACCATGGGAAAAATTTATCAAAAAAAAAATAAAAAGAAAAAATAGAAAACATTTTGACCAAGTCGCATCAGTTAACATATATAAAATGATATTAAATGACAATACATAGTAAGAACCACCAATGTACAACCTTCACCCCCGCTGAATTGAACTGGGATACATTTTCTGTTTTCCTTATCTACTCAGTCCCTAAGGAAAAGTGGATTCAAACTTTATGTAATCTTTACCGACATCCTTCCTCCTTTTCCAGCTGTTCATTTTTTTCAGATGGAGTGTTATATAATCTATACATTAGTTACTTTCTTGCTTACAAGCCATGACATCTCAGTTTCTAGATCAATGTATTGTAGATGAGATCAAGTAAGTTGCTTTTCGGAGCTAAGTCTTAAGCTAGGCTTAACTGCTATGATGCCCTGCACACTGTGCTATGAACTGTCGTTAGAGTTCTTTTGTTTTTTCACAGCTCACAAGATTGTGATCAACTGTTCAATTCCTTCTCTGATATTCAATCAATGAATATTGTGAAAGAATGAACACAACAGAGAGAACAAAAAAGAAATTATTATGGTTCTCAGTGCCATGATAAGGCCTTGGAAGCACTAGCTACCTCTTTCCCCACACACAGAAATTCTTGCCTTCTTCTGTACCAAGAAGACAGAGTATTCTATTCATTCAAGTCTTTTGTTTGCATACTGAGATTTGGTTCCTTAGCTAATTTTAAAAAGGCTTTACCAAGCGCTAAGGCAACAGGAAAAGTTTTTTGATTTGGTAACTTGCTCTGAATTGGGTAGGAAAAGGTCCCCAGACCTTCCATGACACATTCCAGAAATACGTTTATTAAACCTTTGGGTGATTTCAGAGGGTAGATAATATTGCACATCCTCTGAGGATGGGGTTGCCATTGGTCACTCCTGTCCTGTTAATATATATTTTGACTCTGCTTATATGTGTACATGTTGTTTTTTCTAATAGAATATAAG
>NW_025351455.1:0-9672 GCF_016433145.1 Gracilinanus agilis
CTCTTCCCCTTCCCATGCCCTCTTTGTGTGGTATAGATTATCCTATTCTTCTTATTCCTTCAAGTTTCTCTTGGTGCCATCTTCTTTTTCCCCCCCTCTTTTTCTCCTGTATCATCTTAGACCATTTAGTACTCTAACCTATCCCTACGAATAATTTTTCTAAGTACTATGATAGTGAATATAATTCTTGACAATTACACATACCATTTCTCCATCTAGAGATTCAAATAATTTGATCTTATTGAAGCCCTTAAAGAAGCAAATTTAAAAATAAGTTTTCTTTCCTTCCCCTCTCTTTGTTATATACCTTTTCATGTTTCTCTTGATTTTTGTGGTTGAATAGTAAACTTTCCATTTAGTTCTGGTCTCTTCTTTATAAATATTTGGAAATATTCTATCTTATTGAATGCTCATACTTTCCTCTGGAAGTATATAGTCAGTTTTGATGGTTAGGGAATCCTTGGTTGTAGACCCAATTATCTGGACTTTCTAAATATCATATTCCAACCCTTGTGGTCTTTTAGTGTGGTGGCTGCCAGATCCTGTGTAATTCTGTCTTCCTGTAATATATTTTCCTTAGCCTGGAAGCTCTTGAATTTGGCAATTATATTCCTGGGGGTTGACTTTTGAGGGCTTAGTATAGAGGGTGATCCATGGATCCTTTCCATGTCTAATTTGCCCTCTTCTTGAAGAACATCAGGACAATTTTCATGGATAATTTCTTCTAGTATGGTGTCTAAATTTCTATTAATTTTGTGATTTTTCAGGAAGATCAATGATTCTCAAATTGTCTCTTCTAGACCTGTTTTCTTGATCTGTCATCCTCTTAGTGATATATTTCATGTTTCCTTCTATTTTGACTTTGCTTTATTAGTTCTTGCTGTCTTGCAAGGTCATTGGCTTCTCTTTGCCTTATTCTGTTCTTTAGCGACTGGTTTTCTGCTAAAATCTTTTGATTTCCCTTTTTGAATTAGTCTATCCAGTTTTTCATTGCTTCCTGCTGTTTAATTTGGGTCTCCAATATGTTTATCATTTCGTTTGATTTTTGAGCATCTTTCTCAAATTGGGAGTTTTTGTCTTTTAACATGTTAATTTCCTTTTGAGCTATTTCCCACTTTTCTTGCCAAATCTTTTCCATCTTTCTCGTGATCTCAGATTTGAGCTCTTCAAGAGCTTGTGACAAATTTTCATCTTTTTGGGAAGGTGATTCCTTTTTTGTCTTCCTCTGCTATCTGCTCTGTTGTCTGAATTTTTCTGTGTAGAAGTTATGAAGTGTTAATGCTTTCCTCTTGTTTTTTCTCTTTGTTAGTTCTTGGGCATTGCTTGCCATTATTATGTTAGTTTTTCCTTCTCAGTCAGAAGTCTGGGTGAGAATGGCAGACTCTCTGTGTATAGAGCTATGGAGCAGTTTTTTTCCACAGTTACAGAGCAGTGCCACCCTTGTCAGCTTTATCCTCCCACCTAAGTCTGTGCTCTTTAGGCTCCTGGGTTCTGGTTCTCAAGTCCAGATGTTCTCAAGGTCAAGCCTCCTGGTTGTCCCCTTGCTTGTTCCTCTGCCTGAGGATCCTTTAAGAATCTCAGAGTGCTGCTTTCACAATCTGTCTCCCCATAGCTCTAGGTCTGAGGCCATGATGTGAGCTAAAGATCCATACTTAAAGTCCACATTCTTTAGCCTCTTTGGTCTTAATTCTTGATGCTCTCAGAAGCAAGCCCCTTGGTGATCCCAGTTAGCTGCCAAGAACTTAGTGACCCATGCTTGCTCTTACTATTGTGTACTGGCTCTGAGACTGTAGATAGGGTTTAGGTGGCTGAGTTTATCACCTGGCATTTTAGTGAGAGTTATTTATAGAGTGGAAATGCCCAAATCCTAAGTACCTTCAATGCTGCACCCTATTGTGGGGTCCTTATGTTCATCTGGATTTAGGTTTTGTGTCCTTTTGAGGTATCGTGTATGGGTCAGTTAGGAGAGTTAAATGCCTATTTCTACTCTGTATCCATCTTAACCTGGAAGTTCCCTGTAATTAGATTTTGAAGTTCTTAAATGTTAGGCTAATAATTTCAGATGTTATATGGGAGGCAAATGGAAGTTACTGAACAATTTTAAACACTATAGTCACAAAAACATAATTGGACATTAGAAATATTATATAGATAGTATGGTGGAAAATAAATTATTGAGGTAAGAGACACCAGTGAAAGACATCAATTAAGAGGCCATTATAATAGTTAAAATAAAGATATTGAAGACTCAGATATGGATAGTAAAAGATCCTGGGACCAAAGTACCCCCCCCTTTCTCCAATCCCTGCAAGGACCCAACCTTCCTCCATTTCCCCCTTTCCCACAGCATCTGCCAATCCCAGGAAAACCTGGCAGAACAGCATGTTTTTGCTGTCAGGCCTAAACAAATGGCCTCCCTCATCACTGTCCACCATGCCTGGAAACTAGCCACCCTCAGAGATTAGAACTTTATACCCTTTTATACAGTGAGTTTCACACAAGGACCCCAACTTTGCCCAATGGAGAAAATCCAGGTTACCTCATCCTAGACCACTGACCAAAATAAGATAGCCCCTTTCTCCACTCAAGTGGAGACCCTTAGCCATCTTTTGGTTGCAGGTTCCCTACTTGCTCTCCCTTTCTCCTCCCCTCCCCTTCCTCTCCCATAATAAAGCCTTGCTGCATTACTCATTCCTTCTGTTTCATTTTCCTTGGGTAAGTCCCCTTCCCAACCAGATCTGATAGTAATAATTTAAAAAAAGAGGTGGTGGTAAATGAAAGATATTTTGGAGATAGAATCAGCAGAAGTTGCCAATTGATTGTATATATAGTGTGAGAGAGAAAAGTCAAGAAAAATCCCTGGGTTTTGAATAGTGACTAATCAAAGAAGAATTACATGAATAGGATTAGTGAAGTTAGGAGGGAAGGATTTATAGGGGGAAATATCAAGTACATTTTTGAATGTATAGAGTTCAAAGATTCAGTAGCAAATTCCACTTGCAATGTGCAGGTTACAGTTAGAAAATTGGGATTAGAAATTAGGGCACAATAATATAGATTTGAAAGTGGTCAGCATAAATTGTCACTGAAACTTTGGAAAAGGATGAGATGAATAAAAATATAAGAGAAAGAGAAAAGAAAGGGAACAAAGAAGAAGAATGAACAAAGGAAAAGGAGAGCTGAGGGTGAATTATTATGGAGAGTAAGAAGGGAATTGTCATCAATATGAAACATGACAGAAAAGAAAAAAAAGAAGAAGATTGAAAGAGCAATCATTACTGTGCTATCTTTTTAATATGTGACATCAACAATTAAAAAATACTTCATGTATTAAGTATAACTCAACCTCTACACTTAAAACTGACAATTTAGAAGTCATTCCATGGGGACCATTCAAATTGTTTCTTCATATCTTAAAACTTTGCAGGATCATAAACAATTTATCTTTTTGCCTAATTCTATATACAAAGCTAACCTTGCTTATAGTTAAGATTATTGGAACCTGCATTTTATTCCTTCCAGGGTTTTACTATAACAATTCTCTCTCTTTCCTTTTACTCTCTCACATTAATCTCTCACTAATGTTTATATTCTATTTGCCCATAAAGATTATCAGGATTTCTTAGTCCTGAAAACATGGTCCATTGACTTTATGATCCCATCCAAATACCATTCTGTTTTATCTTGGACTTTCTAATAATTTACTTGGGAATATTCTCCCCTGCCTATTATTCCTTAAAACGTACACTATAAATCCATGTATCTTAGATTTTATTTCTCTTACATGTCTAAAATAGCTTTTTCAAGTAAAATTTCTTAAGTAATCATCCTGATCACTATTATATGTATATCAATTTGGTGATCAGGATGATCTCTCTCTCTCTCTCTCTCTCTCTCTCTCTCTCTCTCTAGTTTTGTGACCCTGAGCAAGTGACTTAAAGTATGTTTGCCTCAGTTTCTTCAACTGTGCAATGGAAATAATACTACTTCATTTGCTTGTTTTCAGGATCCAATGAAATAATATTTTTAAAACACTTAGCAAAATGCATGATACATAGTAGGTTCTATATAAATACTTATTCTTTTACCTTCCCCTTCTTTTTCCTGGGGTAAAGGATAGACACTTCCTTCTTAATGAAAGAGGTAGATAGAATTGTTTTGATATATTCAAAGAACTGAAATCCAGTTTGCAAAAAAAAAACCCAAATCCCAGATCATAAATTAGATTGGAAGTTCAGTACTAAACCAAAAGACAAGATACAATATGCATCATAGGAATCGAGAGTTCATTTAACTCAAACTATTATTAAAAATATTCTACCACAGATGTGTGAGTACCCTGCCCCTCCCCTCTGTTGTGGTGTCAGTTTATTGCTGGTCTAAGGACTTCTTTTCCAGTTCTTTATAGAGACATAAATATGAGGCTATAGTACTATACCTAAGTTCCCTTTGTATCTGTTTGGAGCTTTAGTACCCTTTTCATATTATGGGCTTTACCCTTTCCAGTTTAAATATCATTCTCATTCTAGGACTCCACAATCATTATAGATTTCAAAGCATTACCAACAATGACCTATATGTTAGAAGCTGCTTGAAACACATCACTGAGAAAAAGGATAGTTAGAAAAGGAAATGAACCACTTATACAGAGATTATGAGAAAACTCATGGGCAAACTGATTATTGCATTATTGCCTACAGCGTATTAGGAGACTAGAGGAAGACATCCATAATGTCTAAGCAATCCTCTAACAAGAATTGTATGTGATCTTGAGGGAGGGATGATAGATACCTAAAAGTCACATAAAAAGAGAAGGCATGCATGTACCATTGTCTTCACCACAAGAGGAAGCACTGAGAGCCATGAGATAATAAATTCCTTGAAGTAATCCAAGTCTCTCATAAGAAAGTAGGTCTGCCTGTCTCTCTTAAGAATTGAATAGATTCAGGCCCATTTCTTCTTCCTCTCTCATTTTATTTATTACTTCATATGGACATGAATAAAATACCTTCTAATCCTATTATTTTTATTTCCTTTTTTGTTATGAATCAAATTATGAAAAAAGAACTATTCTAATACACAAAAAGAACAAAAGAAAGGATTTTCAAAAACCTCATTTTGTCCTATATTCTAGCTTCCTAATATTATTTTTACAGGTTTCTTTCATTTTAAAATTATCCATCCTTGACTATGAGAGAATTATAGATTTGAACTTCATGAGACCTTGTAGATATAGCTAGCCCAATAATTTCTTTTAAGGGATGGGAATGCTGAGTACAAAGAAATTACATGACTTATGTGAAAGGTATTAAGTAACATAGCTAGCATTTGAACCTAGGTGTTCCGCCTCCAAATTCATCCCCTTTCCCCTATGTCACATTGCTTATTATACCTTTTTTCCCCTTTTATAGTAATGTTTTATTAATGAGTGCCATCTTGGTTTAGAGAGTAAAGAACAGCATTCCAAGTTAAAAAAGACCTACAAGTTCCCTTTCTGACACTATATGATAAATTTTGAGCAACTCACTTAACCTAACATTGCTCCAAGCAAGTATTTTAATATAATAATTTATAGAAGAGTAATTGATAAGTGGGTTAAAAGAGTTTTTTCTCAAAGAGTAACCTACAACAAAAAAAATGTTATGAGGCAAAATTATTATCTGTCACATTATTTATATTTGTAATGGAAGGTGTACAAATATGCCTCCCCCTCCCAACCACCAGACACACACACACACACACACACACACACACACACACACACACACACACTTAGTGTCCACTGAAACAATAAGCATTGAGGAAAAGAGCAACAATTCAGTCAATATCATTTTAAGAGAAAATAGAAAATAGAAAAAAAGAACTAAAGAATAATATATCATATGGGGAAGGGGAAAAGTGAGCAATCTGAAATAATGACATGCAAATAATGTTGAGTAACAAGAACATGTGGAATGTTTTAGTGCCAAAGAAGTTATGGAAATTTACCAAAAGGAAAGGCACAAGAAATTCATACTTGTGTTTCTGTTTTTTTTATTTTTTTTATTAGACATTTATTAATATTCATTTTTAATCTGTTTACATACTTTATGCCCCTACTTTCCCCTTTACCCCCAGCTCTCCCCCCACCCATGGCCACGCACATTTCCACAGGTTGTAACATGTGTCCTTGTTCAGGGTCTATTTCCCATTCATGTCCACCTCAGCCCATGCATTCAAGCAATTGTTTATCTTATATGTTTCCTCTCCTGCAGTCCTTCCTCTGAATGTGGGTAGCATCTTTACCATAAATCCCTCAGAGCTATCTTGTGTCATTGCAGTGCTGCTGGTACATTACATTTGATTTTACCATAGTATATCAGTCTCTGTGTACAATGTTCTTCTGGCTCTGCTCCTTTCGCTCTGCATCACTTGCTGGAGGTCTCTCCAATTTGCATTGAATTCCTCCAGTTTATTATTCCTTTTAGCACAATAGTATTCCATCACTCGCATATACCACAATTTGTTCAGCCATTCCCCAATTGAAGGACATCCTCTCACTTTCCAGTTTTTTGCCACTACAAAAAGCGCAGCTATAAATATTTTCATACTAGTCTGTTTATCTATGATCTCTTTGGGGTACAAACCTAGCAATGGTATGGCTGGATCAAAGGGCAGGCAATCTTTTATAGCCCTTCGGGCATAATTCCAAATTGCCAGCCAGAATGGCCAGATCATTTCACAACTCCACCAGCAATGCATCAATGTCCCGATTTTGCCACATCCCCTCCAACATTCATTACTCTCCCCTTCTTTCATTTTAGCCAATCTGCTAGGTGTGAGGTGATACCTCACAGTTGTTTTGATTTGCATTTCTCTAATTATTAGAGATTTAGAACACTTTCTCATGTGCTTTTTGATACTTTTGATTTCTTTATCTGAAAATTGCCTATTCATGTCTCTTGCCCACTTATCAATTGGGGAATGGCTTGATTTTTTATACAATTGCTTTAACTCCTTGTATATTTGAGTCATTAGACCCCTGTCAGAGTTTTTCGTTATAAAGATTTTTTCCCAATTTGTTGTTTCCCTTCTGATTTTGACTACATTGTTTTTGTTTGTACGAAAGCTTTTTCGCCTAATATAATCAAAATCATTAAATTTACATTTTGTAATTTTCTCTAACTCTTGCTTGGTTTTAAAATCTTTACTTTCCCAGAGATCTGACAAGTATACTATTCGGTGTTCACTTAACTTATTTATAATTTCCCTCTTTATATTCAAGTCATTCACCCATTCTGAATTTATCTTGGTGTAGGTTGTAAGATGTTGATCTAAACCTAATCTCTCCCATATTGTTTTCCAAATTTCCCAGCAGTTTTTGTCAAATAGTGGATTCATGTCCCAGAAGTTGGGCTCTTTGGGTTTATCATACACTGTCTTGCTGACATCATTAACCCCGAGTCAATTCCACTGATCCTCCCTTCTATCTCTTAGCCAGTACCATATTGATTTAATGACTGCTGCTTTATAGTATAGTTTGATATCTGGTACTGCTAGGCCCCCTTCCTTCACATTCTTTTTCATTATTTCCTTTGATATTCTTGATCTTTTGTTATTCCAAATGAAATTTGTTATAGTTTTTCCTAATTCAATAAAGAAGTTTTTTGGTAATTTGATAGGTATGGCAATAAATAGGTAAATTAATTTGGGTAGGATGTTCATTTTTATTATGTGAGCTCATCCTACCCATGAACAGTTAATGGCTTTCCAATTGTTGAGGTCCAGTTTTATTTGTTTGGAAAGTGTTTTGTAGTTGTTTTCATATAATAGCTGTGTTTGTTTTGTTAGATTGATTCCCAAGTATTTTATATTGTCTAGGGTGATTTTAAATGATGTTTCTCTTTCTACCTCTTGCTGTTCTAATGTGTTGGAAATGTATAAAAATGCTGATGATTTATGTGCATTTATTTTGTATCCTGCCACTTTGCTAAAGTTGTTGATTATTTCTACCAGCCTCTTAGTTGGTTCTCTAGGCTTTTTTAAGTATACCATTATATCATCTGCAAAGAGTGATAGCTTAGTCTCCTCATTGCCTATTTTGATACCTTCAATTTCTTTTTCTTCTCTAATTGCTATTGCTAGTGTATCTAGTGCTATGTTGAATAATAGAGGTGATAATGGGCATCCTTGTTTCACTCTTGATCTTATTGGGAAGGCTTCTAATTTATCCCCATTGCATATTATGCTTGTTGATGGTTTTAGGTATATATTGTTTATTATTTTTAGGAAGGGTACTTCTATTCCTATACTTTTCAATGTTTTTAATAGGAATGGATACTGTATTTTGTCAAAGGCTTTTTCAGCATCTATTGAGATAATCATGTGATTTTTGTTTGTTAGACGGTTGATATGGTCAATTATGTGGATGGTTTTCCTAATGTTGAACGATCCTTGCATTCATGGTATAAATCCCACCTGATCATGGTGGATGACCTTCTTAATTACTTGCTGGAGTCTCTTTGCTAATATTCTATTTAAGATGTTTGCATCTAAGTTCATTAGGGAGATTGGTCTGTAGTTTTCTTTCTCTGTTTTTGGTCTACCTGGCTTTGGAATCAGTACCATATTTGTGTCATAAAATGAATTTGGTAGGACTCCTTCTTTGCTTATCATATCAAATAATTTGTATAGTATTGGGATTAGTTGCTCTTTGAATGTCTGATAGAATTCACTTGTGAATCCATCAGGCACTGGTGATTTTTTCTTAGGTAGTTCTTTAATGGCTTGTTCAATTTCTATTTCTGATATGGGATTATTTAGGTATTCTATTTCTTCTGCTGTTAATCTAGGCAATTTATATTTTTGTAAATATTCATCCATATCTCCTAAATTGTTATATTTGTTGCCGTATAATTAGGCAAAATAGTTCTTAATGATTGCCTTAATTTCCCCTTCATTATAGGTGAGGTCTCCCTTTTCATCTTTGATATTATTAATTTGGTTTTCTTCTTTCCTTTTTTTATTAGATTGACCAATACTTTGTCTATTTTATCTGTTTTTTCAAAATACCAGCTTCTAGTCTTATTTATTAATTCAATAGTTCTTTTACTTTCGAGTTTACTAATTTCTCCCTTGATTTTTAGTATTTAAAATTTAGTTTTCATCTGGGGATTTTTAATTTGCTTGCTTTCTGGTTTTTTAAGTTGCATCCCCAATTCATTAATCACTGCCCTCCCTAATTTGTTAATATTTGCACTCAAGGATATAAATTTCTCCCTGAGTACTGCCTTAGCTGCATCCCATAGAGTTTGGTAGGATGTCTCATCATTATCATTCTCTGCAATGAAATTGTTGATTGTTTCTATGATTTCTTCTTTAACTGACTGGTTTTGGAGAATCATATTATTTAATTTCCAATTGGTTTTTGACTTGCTTGTCCAGGTGCCCTTACTGATTATTATTTTTATTGCATTATGATCTGAGAAGGTTACATTTATTATATCTGCTCTTTTGCATTTGCTTGCCATGATTCTATGCCCTATACATGGTCTACCTTTGTAAATGTACCATGTGCAGCTGAAAAGAAGGTGTATTCCTTTTTGTCCCTATTTATTTTTCTGCACATATCAATTAAATCTAATTTTTCTAGGACTTCATTCATCTCTCTTACCTCTTTCTTATTTATTTTTT
>NW_025351456.1:0-6319 GCF_016433145.1 Gracilinanus agilis
GGGGAAGGCGGGTACTGGGTGGACTAGAACCAAGGGGACAGGAAAGGGTCTCCTCCTTGCCCCGGTCTCACTTCTCCTACTTGATTGGCTGAGAAAACTGCCCCGATGGCTGCTGGGAAACCTCTTCAGTCTTGGAGGGCCCGAGTTGCCCCATAGACTACTGGGAGTTGTAGTGTATAACATAGACGGAGAGGGTAGCTTCTCTTTAGTTTCTCAACTAGTCTTCTGGGAAATGTAGTCGGAACGCCAGGATTTAATTAAGATTATTCCTCATTTAGTTCCGAAGGAGAAAACCCACAATAGATATTTCCCCGTAGGGTCTTTGTGGCAAATGATCTTCTAAACCGTTTAAGCTAGGAATAAGAGGGTAGAAGATATATGAAGGTGAGCTAAAGGGAAAAAAAAAATGTCACTGGCTAGCCCAGTGTTACCCACCTGGCCGCTACATTAGATTCTTCATGGTTAGAGGCAGCTGACTTCCTGTGCTTTTTTTTTTTTTTTTTTTTTTTAAATTCTAACTTTCTGTCTTAGTAACTAACAGTCCTAAAGCAGAAGAGCGGTAAGGGCTGGGTAATCAGGGTTAAATGACTTGCCCAGGATCACACAAGCTAGGAAGTGTCTGAGTTCAGAATTGAACCCAGGACCCCAGGACTGATAAGAGCCTGGCTCTCTATCAACCGAGCCACCTAGCTGCGCCTTCCCGTACTCTCTTGAGAGTTCAAAGGTAGCAATGCATCAGGACAATGTCCCCATTCATTTTGTTTTAACTTGTAAGCAAATGCTCAGTCTAAGTGACAACCTGACTGTGGCTATTAAGTGTACCCGAGCAGTTTAAAACTATAATCAAAGAAAATGAACCTGACAGACACACTGAATCAGATGCATGTGGTGTTACCTCTACACAGCCAGGAGATCATGTCTTCTTCCTACCTGTTTAAGTTCATGTGTGTCATTTCTTTACCACTGAATGTAAAAACTGGAAAGTGTCTTAGTTCAACTGAGGACTGGAATGAGGAAGTAGTTTCCTTATATGGCCAGTTGGTTATTAGTATAGTTATGTCTTCAGTGCCCCCCCCCCCAACCCATAGTTCTTTCTCCTACACTGCCATAAAATCCACGGTGATAAGATAATCAATAATACGGCACAGCCAAGCAGATTGGAAGTTAGGAAGATCCGGATGCAGTTCTCCCCCTGTGTGATCCTACCCGTGTACCAGCCAGGTAATTCTGTGCCATCTCTCCACAATTTGTTTTGGAGGTAGGGGAAGGGAGAAGAAGGGAGGGCAATGAAGGTGGAGAGAAAGTAAGTGGGGAATAAGGGAAAATGCCATCATTTCCATTTCCTCACCAAGCTTGGACATACAACTACTATCAACAACAAGTTCTGTTGATCCCGGAGATATGAAGCCTTGAAAAGAGGTAGAAATGAGGTCAAAGAAGCAGGACCTATACTGGGTAAAATGTGTCCTATCTTAATTTGAATCCATTTCTTTTGGAGTGAGACCAAACCAGTGAGGGGACATATGGCATTTACCCAAAGGGTAAGGTTAATAATTCCCCTTCCTGGAAGTCTTCTGAGTATTACAATATGTTCAGCAAAGAGATACAATCAGAAAAGAGGGGCTTAGTGGAGAGGGCAATAGAACCATCTACCTGCCAATCATTAAGTGCCTTCTATCCACCAGGTCCTGTACTAAGCACCATGTATAATACCTAGACAGTCTGGGACCTCAGCTGGAGAGACAACAAGATTTTGTGGCTATATAAAAAGGCATAGACAAATCAAATGCAATATGAACCTTGGAGCTAGCTGAGCAGACCAGGAAAGGCCTTCCATAGAGCAGGTGATGCTTAAACTAAAACTTGTAGGAAAACCAAGGATTCCAGGAGTCTGAGGGGGAGAAAGTAGTGCATTCCAGATGTGGAGGGACAGTTAATGCCAAGGCACGTAGAAGAGATATGAAGGAGTGACAGCAAGTATAAATGAGATGACACAGTTTCTCCGAATCCCAGAAAATGAAGTGTCCAGCCAAAGCAGACCCCCAAAAAGCAAGATGTGAATTCTGAGTAGGCAGAAATCTGGGGTCATTGCTATAATGCTAGGTCAAAAGGGCATGAGCTATTGGGGAATCCAAGCATAGAAATAGGAGTCAGGGACCAGAGACTCAGACCTGATAGGAGAACATGGAAGGACATGTATGTAGTCAAAGTGCTCAGGCAAAACTCAGGGAAAAATCACCAGAGCAGCACTCTGGAATAGTACTCTCGAGCTTTGAACTGGGACTGGTTGCCCTCTGCCCTGGTTTTAACAGACCTTAAAGAGTGTCTGTGGCTAGCAGAGAGCGAAGTCCTCTGGTTAACAGCTGCTCAACTGAAACAGCTGCTGTGCTTATGTTACTGAAGGACAAAAAAGAGAGGCTTTTTTCCCCCAATGCCTAGAAAGGAATGTTATGGGATCTTCTTGGATTCAAGGGGGAGAATCATGTTATATGAATATAGTTCCTATTTGGAGATGTTGAATAAATCTTAGTTGGTATGTCAAATGCAATCATGGAGGTGGTGTTGTTGTTTAGTCTCTTAGTTGTGTCCAACCCTTTGTGTCCCCACGGGGCATGGCTATCCATGGGAATTTCTTGGCAAGAACAGTGGATTGACTTGCCATTTCCTTCTTCAGTGGATCCTTTAATCAAGCAATCAGAGGTTGAATGACTTACCCAGGGTCACACAGCTAGGAAGTGTCTGAGTCCAGATTGAAACTCAGGTCTTCCTGACTTGAGGCCCAGCACTCTATTCGCTGAGCCAACTGGTTACCTTCTAGGCATACAGAGGTTAAGTGACTCCAGGCCCAGTGTTTTAACCACCTGTCAACGGTTGCCCTCAAGCATGGAAATAACTTTGTTCAGTGATACTCTGAGTATCAATATCAAGTGAGGTACAAAAGAAGAAATGTTCACCTAAGGCAGTGAAGGCAAACCTTTTAGAGAAGGAGTGCTAGGTCCCACCCCCCAGACTTAGTGCTGCGCCTGCCCCCCCACCAAGTGCCAAGGGAGCCCTGACTCCCCTTCTCCACACAGGGAAGGGAGAAAGTGTTCCCATTGGGTTGCTGGTGGGTGAAGTGAGGAATGTCCTTAGTGAGTGTAGAGAGGGAGAGGGGAGTAGCCTGAGCACTCTGCTCCCCTCCAGCTCTGCCACTTGTGAGCCACCCACCTTACCCCCCCTGTGCCCTCCCATTGAGCTGCTGGACAGAGGGGTGGGGGATGTGAAAAATGTCATCAGGCACAGTGGAGAGGGGGAGGGGAGCAGTTCTGCCTGAGGCCCTCTGCCTTTCTAGTAATGAACTCTGGGGGTGGGAGGGAGGGCAGTCATGTGCCCACAGAGAGTGCTCTGCAAGCCACGCCATAGGTTCGTCATCATTCACCTAAATCATTCTTTACTGTCATGGAGGCTTTCATTCATGGAGTCCAAATAGAAGAGAATTCTATTGAGGCTCTCTAGATGCTACTATTTGGATTATGTTGAGCCCTAGAAAATTATAGGATTTCCTTGGTAAAATTTATGGACTAGCCATTGACACTGGGAAAAGGATTAATGAAAAAGATTAATTGCCCAGCTTATGATCTCTAGTTAGAAGGTGATGACCAATTGGCCCTCTCCTAGACTATTACGGTAGTTTCTCAGCTGATTTCCATGGGGCTTCCTATTGTCAATTCCCTGTTCAAGAGTCTTTTCAGTGGCCTACTTGCCTCTTGGATAAGTGAAAAATCAGTACTCTTTGGCCTCACCTCTACACTCTGGCTCCAACCTATCTACCTTTCTAGTCTTATTCCACATTAGAGGAAGGAAAGGGAATGAGTATTTGTATAGTGCATACTATGTGCCAGGCACTGTATGAAGTGCTTTATAACTCTTCATTTAGTCCTCACAAGGAGGTAGGTGTTGTTAGCATCCCTATTTTATAGTTGAAGAAACTGAGGCAGACAGAGAGTAAGTGACTTGAGCAAGGTGACAGGGCCCAAGGTCACACAGTCTGAGGTCAATTTGAACTGATCCCAGCCCAATGCTGTATCTACTGCACTCCCTAGTTGCCTCTCTCTCCTTCACACATTGTGCTTCCCAGGTTTAAGCTACTCTGGGGGTCCAAATCCATTCGAAACCATTGCTAAGAAGCCCTTACTGAAGGGTTTACATCTTCTCAAGTCAGCCAGAGGTCACGATTATTTCAAAGCAAATGTAGCTAAAGAAATAAAATAGTAGAAAAATTTGCAAGAGAACATTCCTCCCCCAAACCTAGGGCACATTCTCTCCCAAATACGCATGACAAAACCTGTCAACTCCTGCTGGGAACAATACCTGGCAATGGAGACCATAGTGGGAGGAATGCGACTGCCTGGGCTTTTACCTTGTATATGGGGAGACAATTTCAGGGATGCAGCACACATACATTTATCTAGATTTCCTGGGTGAGACCTATGAAGCCAAGACAGTGAGAAAGGGTGGGAGTATCCCCCGAAATGTACTGGTCCCTTTGTGTCACGGGGCTTTCTGACACAAGGGTTTCAATAGATAGTGAAAGATGGAGGGTCATCTACATGTACTGAGGTGCTTCCTGTTCTGCTCTTTCCTTCTGAGGAAGATGTAATAAAGTTAACATATATTTTCTGAGCATTGAATTAGCTGCTTACCAATACTACATGTGGCGTGGGCAGCTAGGTGGCTCAGTGGAGAGAAATCCAGATCTGGAGATGGGAGGTCCTGGGTTCAAATGTGACCGTAGCCACTTCTTAACTGTGTGACCCTGGGTAAGTCATTTAACTCCTATTGCCTAGCCCTCACCACTCTTCTGCCTTGAAACCAATACTTAGTATTGATTCTAAGGCAGAAGATAAGAATATTTTCTAATTACACGGGATTAGTGACTTCAGTGATATTTTGGGCATTAGTAAATCCCATGAGGCCTTTCAAACTGAAATGTAGTTAATTGTCAAAAGAGTTTTAAATCTGTTTGACTAGAGAAAAGGTCAAGGGAAAGCTTCCAGATGAAGAGTGCTCCAGTCATTTAGGAGATGGAGGAATGGCATGAGCTCTAAGGTCTCAGTCAATCTTGGCATGTAAAAGTAGAATGGCCAAACTGGGCAGCAGAGAGACAGCAGAGAGGGTTTGCCACTTGAGGATGATCAGGGTCTTGCTTTCCCATTCCAACAACTAGTCTTCCATTTTAGCTTTATGGTCTTCTTTCACTATAGAGTATGCCTGGGCCAGAGGACTCTTAGGAGACAAGCTTGGTTTTCCAGGGCCATTTGGAAGTGAGGTGGGGTGTTCCAGTATTCTCAAGCAGGGCTGGTGGTGTTCTAGCATGAACCAGGACCACCACTGGATCGCAGCAGACTACATATTGACTTAGAAAACCACAAATGAACAGTAACTATGTTGTATTGTATTTTCCTTTTCTTTCTTCCTTCCTTGCTTTCTCTCTCTCTCTCTCTCTCTCTCTTTCTCTTTCTCTTTCTCTCCAAACTCTGACCTTCTGTCTTGGAGCCAATATGGCTCCAAGGCAGAAGAGTGGTAAGGGCTAGGCAATGGGGATGAAGTAACTTGCCCAGGGTCACACAGCTGGGAAGTGTCTGAGGCCAGATTAGGACCTCCCGTCTCTAGGCCTGGCTCTCAATCCACTGAGCCACCCAGCTTCCCCCTGTATTTTCCTTTTCTTAAACATTGCCCAATTATAGAAGTCTAAAATCATAGTTAGCCAGTGTAGGCTCGCATACAGACTGACTTCCTAGGAAAGAGGCATGAGGTAAAGAGGGTCCCTTCATTCAGGCTTATTTGTTTTGTTTCAAGCCCTTATCTTCTGTTTTAGCATCAGTTCTAAGACAGAAGAGCAGCAAGGGCTCTTGGGCAATTGGAGTAAGGTGACTTGCCCAGGGCCAAACAGCTAAGGAGTATCTGAGGCCAGATTTGAATGCTGGTTCTCTTGGCTTCAGGCCTGGCACTTTATCCACTGAGCCACCTAGCTGCCCCTCAGGTTTATTTGTTTATTAGGTAATAGGGCAAGAGTAGAAAATCCAGGTTCTTCAATAAAGACCAAGGGGATTCTGCCCCACGTAGCAGAGGCACACCCATGTAGGAAGTCAAGTCCAAGGTTCAGGACTACATTCCTAGAATTTCTAGGCAGTGGAAGATAGCAACTTCTACGGTTAGAAAATCTGGGACAGAGGGACCAAGGGTTCTCTTTATGACTCTGACACGGGATATCTCTATAACTCACTAAAAATTCTCTTTCACATAGTGTTTCTTCCTTTAGTAAATGGATCCATAGGTG
>NW_025351457.1:0-6737 GCF_016433145.1 Gracilinanus agilis
GAGAGAGAGAGAGAGAGAGAGAGAGAGAGAGAGAGAGAAGGAAGGAAGGTCACCTAGCATATAACTCATCTGCAGATACTGGGCCTTAGAGGCAAATCTACCAAGAAGTAACATCATGGTGCCTGGGCATATAGTAAGCAATAAAGACATATTTGTTGACTGGCAGGATTTGAAGCAGAGTTCAATCAGTTGGGAAGTCAGCACACTCCTTGATGCCATACCCTTCCTATTAAGCAGTCAGAGGCAGAAAAGGCCCATTCCATGCCACATATCCAGCTCCCTAGCATGCAGAGGTAACCAAGTTACTTCTTTAGAAACATGACCTACAGCTACACACCCAAAAAACGAAGGTGAAAAATGTCTATTCTCTCATTAATCTGAACTACATAGGTAGTCAAGCTCTATAACTCCAGTCTTCAAATGGATTTTTGTTTTTAGCCTGAGATAGCTGGTTCTGTGGTCAATACCCAGGTAATTGAATTTTCATGGGTCATTGATCCCACTTGAGAGTATCGTGTTTGAATAAAAGATAGGAGAGTGTGGACCTGTGATTCCATCAGTGTAGGGAATTCCTAGTTGAGGAAACTCCCTCTATAAATACAGGCTTCTCTACAACTTCTAGCCTTAGAGTGTTCCCTAGAGTATATAGAGTTTATGTGACTTGCCCCAGCTCACAGACACAACAAAGGCAGAGCTTGAACTCAAAGCTTCTGAGGTTGACTCTCTATTTACTGTTATCACACTGTTTCTCAGTTTGACTATAGAAAAGAAGCAGCATAGTGTATTAGAAGACTTGAGTTAAAATTCCATCTCAAATACATAAATGGCCAAGACCCTTAAACACTACCTCAAATTGGTTCACCTATAAAATGAGTGAGCTAGATTTGATTGGCTTTACCTCCTTTCTATTTTTAGATCTAAAAAAGGAGCCAAACATGGGAAAAACTGGTCTTCCCTTGTTCATCTACCATTTTATGCATTTTAACAGGAGTCTTCTGAAGAAATTTCCAGAACCAGTTGTTTGAGCAATGGGGCATTTGGGACATGGTTATGGGCCACTAGAGATGATTTTGAAAGGAAAGAGATTTTGGACAATTTTCAGGTAATATTACACACAGATAATTATTCACTTTACCTCTTCACTAGCTAGAAATATGCCTGGTAAAGGCTGGCACTTGAATCTGAAATATGAAATGCCTGGATTATTAGGGTCTTTTACTCATGTTTAAAAAAAGTCAGCCACTTGATCAAAGGTCAACAAACATTTAAGAAAAAATGAACTCTCTCAAAGCCAGGCATTGTGCCAAGTGCCGGAGGTAAAAGGAAATTAAAAAAGACAAAAGTAACCTGTCCTCAAGGAGTTCACCTTTTAATGAAATTGAACACATGCAAAAACCCTGTAGATTGTACAAAGCATACAAAGGGTAGATTGGAGGTAATCTCAAAGGGAAGTCACTGGCATTAAAGAAGACTGTAAAGGCCTCTTGCAAAAAATAAAATTTCAACTAAGTCTTGAAGAAGAACAGAGCAAGCAGTAGAAGCAAGTGAGAAAGGAGAACATTCTAGAATAGGGAAAATCCAGAAAAAATACACTGAATCAAGAGAGGAAACACAAGAATAATAATATTGCTAGATGGAAGGAGAGTAAAATATAAAGAGCTTGAAAGGTAAGAAGGAGCTAGATTATGGATGATTTTAAAGATAAAACAAAAATTTATCATTGATCTTGCTAGTAAGAGGAAGCTACTCAAATCTGAATCTTAATTTCTGCTATGTTCTTTTTTGCTTTCCCACCAGCTTTTTGTCAGTTTGTTAAACTTTCTAGGTCTGGAGGCATAAAGTCTTGGGTTCAAATCTAGCCTTAGATGCTTCCTAGCTGTGTGATCCTGGGCAACTCTCAACCCCATATGCCTAGCTCTTATTGCTCTTCTGCCTTAGAACTGATACCTAGTATCAATACTAAGACAGAAGATAAGGGTTTTTGAAAAAAAAATTAGCCTTCCTTTAACCCAGAAGTCACTATCTTCAGGTTTATTAAACACTATCCTACTATACTCAATTGCTTCTGACTGTTGAATACTACATCCAGTCCATTGATAAACTTTTTTTATTTGTTAACCAGGACCAAATTGGTTTGATGATTACTACTGTGCAGTATAGTTTGAGATCTAGCACTGTTAAATTCCCTTCCTTCCTACTTTTTAATTATCTCCCTTGAGATTCTTGACATTTTGATGTGCCAGATGAATTTTGTTCTATTTCGTCTATTTCTCTGAAGTGACCCTTCAGTAGTTTCATTAGCATGGCATGGAGCCCATGAACGACATTAGATAGTATTGTCATTATCATATTTGTGTGGCCAAAGTAGGCACCATTCGAATCTCTATACCTATTTTCCTTCTTTAATTCTATAAAGAGGGTTTTATATTTGTCGTTTCAATACTTTGTTGTCCTTCAGTCATTCAGTCATGCCCAAATCTACATGGCCTCATGGACAAAGCCGATGGGGTTTTCTTGGCAAAGATAGTAGAGGTTCACCATTTCTTTCTCTAGTGTGTCTCCATTTTACAGAAGAGAAACTGAGACAAATAAAGGTTAAGCAATTTGCCCAGGATAACAAAGATAGAAAGCATCTGAAGCCAAATTGGAACTCAGATCTTCCTGACTCCAGAAACAGTGTTCCATCCAGTATGCAACCTAGCTATCCCCTTCAATACTTCATGTCAATGTAATTTTACCAAAATGGGTACTCTTTTCACCATGAAGACAGCAAAAGCTAAAACTGGGGCATAATAACTGAAGCTTTGCCCTAGGGTGCTAAATATAGGAGGGACTGAAAACATTAGACATCCTGTAGCAACATAGAAGCAATAGTCAATAAGAAGAATTAGTTTAAATAAAAAGCTACTAGATCTTTTTCCTTCTTCTGCCCTGTTACTGTAGTTGCCTTCTAAAGAGGGCCCAAAGAGGATAGGAGAACCCATTTCAGGACTTATACTAGGCATTGTTTGTACCATCTAGGCTGAGCAGAGTTTATTCTGTCACAGGTGCAAATATTACTTGTTCTAGTACTACAACTTCTCTAAGAGAGTAAAAGATCTTTAAAGGTTGTGATAATTCAATTCACCATTCTGTGGCGAACATCTCAAAGAGCCTCTCCCAATTTAGCTAGGCCAGGTGGGATAATTCTAATCTTTGGAAGCAGATAGATCTGAGTTTGAATCCAGTCTCAGACATTTGTGTAATTAGAATTTTCTCCCCAGAATTCTCTTTCCCAAATTCTCATTTTCCTTCTCATGTTACATGCTAACGTGGGGAGGATATATTTTGATGTAACCCCAGCCCTCGCACTCTCTGCACCCAGGAAGGCAGTTGTGGAGGTTGGATAAGAGCCAGGCAGGAGAATTTTACTCACATGGTTTTACTTAGGTTTTATACTTTGTTCTTTTATTTCTTCTATTTACTAATAAATCTTATAAAATACAATACTTGGAGTTATTGGACATTCATTTAAATCTTACATATTTACAAGCTATGTGACCCTGGGCAAGTCCCTTAACCTCTATCAGTCTCAATTGCTTCATCTGTAAAATGGAGATAATACTAGCACCTGCCTCACAGAGTTGTAATGATCGGATTTTAAAGGCATGTGTAAAATACTTTGCAAATCTTAAAGTTCTATATGAATGCTAACTATCATCATTATTACCAGGCTGTTCCTCAAACAACCGATATAGATTGCTCTGCAGGCTATATCTGAAGTCTTTCCAGTTTGGAAGGACCTGCTAGAACTTAAGCTCTATCCTTCAGAACTATGGTCTCATCCACATCAAAATGAGGCATCAGAACCAGACTTTAGAGCATTTCTTGGACAAAATCATGAAAAATGCAAAATGTCATATTAGATTCGAGAAACAAGATGATATAGGAAAAAAGAACTTGATCTGAAATCAAAGGACCTTTGTTCCAATCTCGCCTCTCTCTCTTGCTTATATATATGACCTGACAGAAAATGCTTAGAAAGCTGTGCCTCCCCCCACATCCTGGCTTTTCTGAGGCTTCCTCTAATACTCAAATCAAGGCCCGTCTTATGCAGGAAATCTTTGCTTGTTCTTCATCACCACCATTGCCCACTTTGCTGGTCTCTTTCCTCTGAGATCACTTCCCATTTACCCAGCATGTATCTTTTGTACCAAGTGGCACAGTGGGTAGAGTACTGGGCCTGGAGACAGGAAAACCCGAGTTCAAATCCAATCTCAGATACTTGCTACCTCTATGATCCTGGTCAAGTCATTTAACCCTGTTGACCACAGTTTACTCATCTGTAAAATGAGCTGGAGAAGGAAATGGCAGAATACTCCAGTATCTTTGCCCAGAAAATCCCAAATATGGTCAGGAATAGTCAGGCACAACTGAAATGACTGAACAAATGTATCTTACATGTGCATAGCTGTTTGCCTGTTGTCTCTCCCACTTGATTTTGAGCTCCTTGAGATCAAGGACATGTTCTTATTTTCTTTCATATCCCTAGGACTTGACACAGGTCCTAGAACATTGTACACACTTAATAAACGTTTGTTGATTTACTTATTGGCCCTAGGCAAGTCATTTCCCCCTCCGGGCCTTGATTTCCCCATCTGGAAAATGAAAAGGGTTGAACTAGATAACCTAACAGATTCCTCTGGCTCTGAATGTGATTCTAGAATCCCAAGCCTCCCCCTATGATACCATTTCCCCCTAATCTCAGGACTCAGTACTGCATGCTAATAGCTAATCTTGTTTTAAAATTTGCAAATCACTTTATAAATATTATTTCATTTTATTCTCACAGCAACCCCAGAAAGTGAGATGCATTCTTAATATTATACTGATTTTACAGATGAGGAAACATTATCCCCATTTTATGATTGAGGAAACTGAGGATGAGAGAGGATAAATTATTTGCTTCACCACACAGTGTCTGAGATTGAATTTAAACCCATGTCTTGCTGATTCCAAACCCAGTGTCCATTATACCACCTAGCAGCCTCACACTAATAATGAAATACAATGTCTTATACCTTTAGGGAGGAATTTTGGACTTCAGAAAGTAAGGGCAGAGGGGTGGGGGGAACTGGGTAGCTCAGTGGATGGAGAGCCAGGCCTAGAGATGGGAGGTCTTGGATTCAAATCTAACCTCAGACACTTCCTAGCTGTGTAACCCTGGGCAAGTCACTTGACCCCCATTGCCCACCCTTACCAATCTTCCACCTATGAGACAATACACCGAAGTATAAGGGTTTAAAAAAAATTAAAAAAAAAGAACTGAGGAGAAAATTGGAAGCACAAAGAGTATTCTCAATGCCCCACTCTATTGACTAATAATACGTATATCATTTAAAATTCAATTCATTTAAAAGCCATACTAATCTCAGATGAGCAAGGGTTTCCTTTGCCCTGAAATAAGAGCTCTTCACAGCTGCTTCAGGGTCACAGAAACAAGGAAGAAAAGCTTCTGTTCATCAGGGAAAGTTCAAGGGCATCATATTCCTAAGGAATGAAGGGTTAGATAAGGGGTACAAACTTGAAAAGAGATAGAAATAACATGGAAAGGGGTATTCTCTGAGAGAGAAATTAAGAGAATGGAGAAATGAAAATACTAACAATTTTATGTTTCTATGAGATTCTGCAAATCTCATATATTTAAGGTTCCCAAAGAGCTTTGCTTATTCTATTTCATTTGAATCTCACAAAAATCCTGGGGAGTAGAGGCTATTGTTATCCCCATTTAAAAGATGAGGAAACTGAGGTCGAGAGACTAAGTAAGGAACTTGGTCAGAGTCACATCAATCATAAGTATATGAGGCAGGGTTTGATCTTGGATCTTTCTGACACAAAATCTAGCACTCTATCCATCATGCTACCTTACCTGCTGTGGGTCATAAATCACAGATGCAAAAGGGACCAACCATTCATATATTCACATATAAGGAAACTGAGATGCACATATAAGGAAACTAAGAATAACTTAGCCAAAGGCCACACAGGTAGTTTTACAAGCAGGATTTGAACACACATCCTCTGCCTCTAGACCCATTGATCTTTCTACTTTATCATGCTGCATGCTACCAAAACTAAGAGAATTGGAATAATATGGGGGAAAATGGACTTAATAACCAGGGGGCCCTGGAGTTTTCTTGTATTTCAGTCACTATGGTCTGAGTGGTATAGCCATAGAAATCCCTAGACCCAGAATTCCCCATGGAATTCTGATAACCCCAATCTCAAGACTGAGCGCCTTTAGCAGAATTCACCCCTCCTATGGAAAATATAAACCTGCCCTGGATAGCTCCCATTAAAGACAAAGGTAACCACAGTTCTTATTACACTTAGAAGCTTCAAATATTCTTTTTTTGAGAGCACTATTTAATGTGTAATGGTTTCTGGCAAACATACAAGCCATTTCCAAAGCATCACTGCATCACAAAGCAGGCTGAAAATATTGCATGTTGTTAGAACTAACTACTGCTAAGGGAAGCAGGTGAAGAGTTTCAACCTTGCCATTGTGTTTACATGTCAATAAACACCAACAAGAGGACCTTCCATCTGACTCTTTTTAAAGTGATGAACAGAAAATCACTTCCTTTCCATTGACTTTTCTTCTGAATAAGTACCAAGTATAAAATGACAGATGATGCTTTTAGAAAAAGGAAGGAAGGAAGGAAGGAAGGAAGGAAGGAAGGAAGGAAGGAAGGAAG
>NW_025351458.1:0-2871 GCF_016433145.1 Gracilinanus agilis
ACACACACACACACACACACACCACCCCAGATGTTTAAACCCATTTCTTCTTATTTAAACACTGGAACAAAAGCCATATTCTTTTATATTATATCACTCTAAAGAAAACCAATATAAAACAAAGCTATAACTATTAACAGGTAATATGGAGAGAGAATAGTGCAATTAGCTTAATAGAAGGCCTATGTCTTCTCTATGACAACTGCTTTAAAAAAACTCAAAGGTATAAGATACAGCCTCCACAGATGTGAAAGCTGGGATTCTGGGGGACCAGCTACTCCACTCCCCTCTCAAAGGCATCTGTGATGATCTAGATTATGCTCTGGGACACAATAATCCATCAGATGGCCTTCAGTGTCATTGTCACTGACCCTCTCACCCCACTCCAATTCTCTTTTTCATCACCATACCTTATCCCCCAAATGAATTTGTCCCAGACAGTTTAAGTTAATCAGGACTGTGCTGAAATGCTTGCACTGAGAAGTTGGATCATACAGAAAAAGGTCATTTCTGTGCATGTGCACACACACACACACACACACACACATACATACACATACACACAAGAGCTCATTATAGTAACACAAAGTAAGGAGTCCCATTCTAATTTGTCTTAGTTAAGGGGTCCAGAATTTCAATTCATGCCACTAATAGCAATCTTTTATTTTCTTTAAAACAGTTCATCTTCATTTCTCAAACTTCTCTTCACTAGACTAAATCAATCCAATTTCTTTGATTTACTGTTTAGGCTTGGTTTTTCACTGTCATTTTTGCCCTCTTGTTTTAAATCTCTTAAATTATGAGATTTAAAATTGAACACAGTTCATGTATGCTCATAGATAAGATATGAGTAAGTGCCTGTAAATGCATATCACTATTTTTCAATTTTAGTCTCAGTCTACTGATATGAGGTCATATTATTCAGTGGCCAACCCTCTCAATGCCATGCCTGGATTTTCAGAAACTTTACCCAGAGATGTCTATTTAGAAAATTCTTACAGAAAAATGTTCTATTTGCCTCTGCTCAGGATGTTATTCTTGCATTTGTGGGCACAAGGTAGGAAGAGTATGCATATGGATGTGAATATATATCCAAATTTTCACCTTACCCATCAACATTTCAAAGATATGGCAACCAGCATCATATGGTATCCTCCCTCTCCTAACACCCAGTCTAAAAGATAACAAGAACTATTTGAATTGTCTAAAAGGTGTGGGTGTGGGGATGTAATATTTTAAGAAATTTTCAAACTGGGGGGAAAAATAACATTTCTCAATGGAAAGTTCTAGAGGAAATGGAAATATATGCAGTGCTTACTTTTTTATCATTTTTATAGGACTAAAAATACTCTTTAGCATATATTCCAGTATCTTAAAGATTGATAGATTTCTAGGATGAGAAGAGGTATAAGAAATTTTCTCAACCAAACTATTTTATGATGAAGAAAATGAAGTCAATAGAGGTTTTAACTTCCCAGTCATACAGGAAGTAAGTGATAGGACTGAAAGTTGAATCTGTTTCCTCTGACTCTAAAACCAAAAAGCTTTTACTGTACCATGAATATTCCTTCCAACAATATAGCTCTCAAAACCATCCCACCTATACCTGTTCATATTTGGTGACTCTCTTCAGTGTTCTCCAATGAATTTGACAGGGGAATCTGCCCAATGTGCCAAGCAGGTTCTTCCATTCCTTTGACATTACATGAATACCACTGAATTAATTAGATTTGATATAGATAAAAGCACCCATAATATAATGAAAAGAGTTCTGGTTATGAAATCAGAAATTATTATTCAGTCATTTCCATTGAATCCAACTCTTTATGACTACTTTTTGGGATTGTCCTGCCAAAGATACTTAAGTGGTTTGCCATTTCCTTCTTCAGTTTACTTTGTAAATGAGGAAACTGAAGCAGAGTTGAGTGCCCAGAGTTACATAGCTAGCAAGTGTCTGAGGCCACATTTGAACTCAGGAAAATGAGTCTTCCTGACTCCCGGCCCTGCACTCAATCCATTGCACTATCTACCTGCCTAATCAGAAGCCCTAGGTTTAAATCCTGCCTCTCATATTTGCTACCCCATGAACTCAGGGAAGTCCTTGCACCTCTACAGGTTTTAACTTCCTCATCTGTAAGGGTTTGGATTAAATGATTCCTAAAGTCTCTTCCATCTCTAAAACTATAATCCTGTAAAAGTACAGAAAAAATCCTAGACAAATTCTAAGTGCAACTAGTGCTAAGATCTTTTCCCTCCCAACTACTTGTTCCATTTTAAATTAGAGGTGAATAAATGGTATACCCTCTAAAGGCATGCGTGGAAATGGGTAGAGATGGGAGAAAAATGAGGAAGAGAAAAAGAAATAAACATTGGAAGGATAACAAATCTAGAAGGAAGAAGATGACTCTGGAGACTTTTGCCTTTATCTTGAATGGAGGAGTTGACATTAAAAGTCTGGAGAATCCTAGATTCAACTCACCTTGGCTCAGAAATCAACTAGAAGAAAGCAATGAAGAACATCAGGAAGCTAGGGGGGAAAAAAGCTGTCCTTTGACAAGCAACAAACAACAAGAAAAGGCCAGACTGGGGAGTGAGGAGTATTCTTCTAAAGGAACCATCATTTTTCATTAGTGATGACAATTTGCATATCTAATATTTAAAACCATGTCCTTTCCCTCACCACTAGAGATCCCTTTTGCCCTGTACCTATGTGTGTGGTGACTGGGTACAGTTCTGGAAGAGCTTCACCACTCAAAGAAGGATTAGGTTCTCTCTCTCTCTCTCTCTCTCTCTCTCTCTCTCTCTCTCTTTTCTCTTTCTCTTTCTCTCTCTCTCTCTCTCTCTTTTCTCTCTCTCTCTCTCTCTTTCTCT
>NW_025351459.1:0-6779 GCF_016433145.1 Gracilinanus agilis
TATGTCTAACAGTCTTTTGTATAGAGAGGATAATTGAAGTCATGGAAACAGATGAAGTCCCCAAGTGAGAGAATGCAGAAAGAGATAAAAAGGAAGCCCAGGCCAGAGTCTTGGGTTATATGTATGGTTAGAGAATGTGGATGGTGACCCAAAAAAGAAGACTAAGAAGGAATTTCCAGTTAGGTAGGAGGAAAACTCAAAGGAACAATGTCACAAAAACCCAGAGAAGGCAGAAAAGAAGCCTAATAAATGTAGATTGAAATGAGTTGAGTTGAATTATCTAAACTTTACGACTCCCCCAGCACCTAGCTCTGGATGTTGTTAGTACTTAATAAATGTTCCTTGTGTTGGATTGAATTGAATCTGTCCTAATTAGTTTGCTATCATTCTTTCTGGCCTCTTAGCTGGTTGCAGGGTTTTGGCATAGGTTTGCAAAGCTCATTCTCTCTGCCTCTCTCTCTCTGTCTCTGTCTCTCTTTCACACACACATACACAGAGAGAGGAATAGGAGAACACTTCCTTTCCGCTTTCCCCTGGACCCTGAAGTTCCCTGGCATATTGCCCCTATGTCATCCCAAAATAAAGGGACCATAAAGATCCAGCTGTTTTGTTTGAAGAACAGACAGCACCTGGCCAAGACAGAAGGCAAGAAGCTGCCAGGTTTGGGCCATGGACAGTCTATTTGGCAACTTCCTGTGCTTTTGTCACCCACCATTTGTCACCATCATTTAATTGTGAGTGTTATTCCATTTGTAAGCACTCTTTCCCAGAGCTTATTCATTCCTGACCTGGCAAGGTTGCTGAGTCCTTTTTATATTCCAGCACTTCAGGAGAGGAAAGTGTGGTCAAGATGAACTGACCTCTTTCTCCTTCCTTAATAGAATAATCATTATGATAATTCCTTACCTGGTTCCTAAGGGGTGATCCCAGATCCCTGCAAGGATAGGGCCTATTCTTGTCTAGTAATTGGAAACATTTACCAAGCTAGAAAAAGAAAACTAGTATGAACGAAAGGATATGAGTGAAAGGGTAAGGGGATGGCTATGCCAAATTCAAGTCAGCATCTTCAAATGGATAAACCCATCCAGGTGAGTCAGGAGCATGGAAATGGAGAAAGTTTAGTGAGGTAAAAATAGCTCAATCTAAGGTCATGGGTTTGAATTTGAACTCTGATACTTTCTCTCTGTTTACTCAACTATAAAGACAACATATCATACTCTCAAGTTCAAAAATTCTGACTCACAAATACAGATTAGGGATGGCATAATTAAATAATAGTTCAGTTGAGCAAATATATATATATATATATACACATATATTTAATATATATAGGGATTTTAATGGAGCACAAGTCAAATATAAATTAGTAGTTTGATGTGGCAGCCCCAAAATTAAATTTGATCTTGAGCCCTGTTAAGATGGATGCTAAGGGGGCAGTTAAGTGGCTCAGTAGATTGAGAGCCAAGGCTGGAGATGGGAGATCATGGGTTTAAATTTGGCTTCAGATACTTCCTAGCTGTGTGATGCTGGGCAAATCACTTAATCTCTGTTGTTCAGCCCTTACCATTCTTCAGCCAGGGAACCAATGCAGAGTATTGATTCTAAGATGGATGGTAAATATTAGGAAAAAAAAAAGGATGGACATGAGCTTTCAGAAAACAGGAATTTATAGTATTTCTGTATTCTTTCCTGGTCAGATCACATCTTCGTAGGGGCATATGTGTGTGTGTGTGTGTGTGTGTGTGTGTGTGTGTGTGTGTGTGTGTATTTCTTAGACACCATAGTTAAAAAAAGATATAGAAAATGTGGACACCATTAAGAGGGCAGAAACCTGGATGGTGAAGGGCTTTGCTACCTACTTATTGTGTCACATCTTGCTTCTGTGTCTCAGTTTCTCTATCTATAGCTCACAAATATTGAAAAAGAAAGTTCAGAGGTTCTTTCCAATTTTTGAAGTCAAACTTATTTTCTTGTTCTATTCTCAATCATTTGCTAGTCATAAGATGTTGGGGAAATTGCCCCATTCTCTGGGCTTCAGGTTCCTTATTTGAAAAATGAGAATGATAACAATACCTGAATCACCTTCCTAAGTTGTTACAATAAACATGTTTGTAAAATTTAGGAGAAAACGTAGAACATCTGATTCTCATATGTGGGGGCCTCCAGAAGCTATCCTGGGTCAAGTATTCTATATTCAGCCACCTCCACAACCCTTCAAAAAAGAAAAGAAAAAGAAAACATAGCTCACAAGCCCCCACCAATATGTATATATTTACTAGTCAGCCAAAGAACAAAATTAGTTTGAAATAAAAATACTTACTTCCCACTCTGGAAAATTCCTTCCTTGTAGCCTTCTCACTTAGAAGATCCATCTGCCCCTGCAGGCCCTTTCTCTGATTGGTCTATTCCTCTCAGAACATCCATTTAAGGAAATACCTAAGTCGAATATGTTTGTATTGCTTTTCACTTCTCAGGCTCTACTTCTAAGTCTCTGGTTTTTTATTTATTTATTTTTATTTATTTTTTTTTTGTTATTTTTCACCACCTTGTCCTCCTGATTTTATCTTCTTTCTTCTCCTGACCTTTACTCTTCATATCCTTATATGTGCTGTCTTTGTCCATTAGAATGTAACTCCTCTGATGGCAAAGGTTGTATTTGTTCACATATTTGTATTTCTGACATTTAGCATAGTGTAGAGTCTAGCTTAATAAATGGTTATTGATGACTTGGCTTCATTCCCCACCAAATAAAATTTACATGCGTAATATTGATATCCAAGTCCCTCCACAATCCTTCTCCACCAAAATTCTTCAGTCTTATCCATTATTATTGCTTTTTGTATACATTGAGTTCCAATTATAATAGTCTACTCTCTGAATTTCATTTCTTTGTCCTGACTTAACTCATCTCATTTCTGTGTTTATATTATTCTTTGTTCCTTATGCCACAGATGCATTCTATTTTTCTCATCTGAAGAATTTTCCTGTCCACCAACATTGATTGCTGCTAGTCCTTTACAACTGAGGTGTCTTGAAACCTCTTACATGAAAAGTCTTTCCCCCTTGGAATACAAATTCACTGAGAAGAAGGATTATACTAATATTTTTTTCTATTTTTATCCCCAGGGCTTAGCATAATGAATTGAAAATAGCGAGGGATTAATAAATGCATTTTTAAAACCTTACCTTTCATCTTAAAAATGATGCTACGAGTTCAAAAGAAGAGTTGTAAGGGCTAGGCAACTGGGATTAAGTGACTTGCAAAGATCACATAGCTAGGAAATATCTGAAGACAGATTTGAAAACAGGACCTCTTATTTCCAGGCATGGCATTCTATCCACTGAGCCACCTATTTGCTCCCATGAAGGCTTTTTCATTCATTCATTCCTCAAAGTAAAGATTCAGTGTTGTGCTTCTTGAAGCTTGCCTTGACTCTTTATCCATGCTCAGCAGAAAGTAATCACTTTCTGTGAAAATTCTTCACAACACTACTCCTCAATATCTCCTTTGAACTTAAGCTCCCTTGTTTCAGAGTTACCTGTACACGTCCGTCCTCATTATTAGACTGTAACCATCTGGTGAGCACCCACAGTCTGTGTTAGTTATCTCTGTATCTCGAGCACAAACTCAAACACTTAACATATTAAGCATTTGGATAATGTTGTGGAATCAGATTGAATTGGTTGCTTAACTTTCTGAAAGAATTTAGAATCCATTTAGAAAGACTCAAAGCTTGGTCCTTGACTCTTTCCTATTCAATGGTTTTTATCAGTGACTTGGATAAGGGCATAGATGGCATGCTTAATGAATTTGCAGATGATCTGAAGCTAGATGGAATAGCTATCACATTAAATGACAGTCAGAGCTCCAAAATACCTTGACAGGTTAGAATCTTGAGCCAAATCAAATCAAATATAATTTAATGGGGATAAATGTCATGTTTATACATGCTTAGATTCTATTTGGGATTATAAAAATATCTACCGTGTAAATATACAATGTAATGATGTGTCAATACTGTAGTCACATGGAAAAAAGGGGGAAGAAGTAATTCAATATAAATTTAAACCATGTCATGGCAGCCAAAATATGGAACATGTTTTTAGATTGCATTTACAAAAGGCAGAAGGGATAGCTATGTGGCTCTGTAGATTGAAAGCCAGACCTAGAGACAGGAGGTTCAAATCTCATCTAGCTCTGTGATCCTAGGGAAGTCACTTACCTCCCATTGCTTATCCTTTACCACTCTTCTGCCTTTGAATCAATTCGCAGTATTGATTCTAAGATGGAAGGTAATTTTTTTAAAGAGGTAGAATAAATAGGAGAACATTATACACAGTAACAATAATAGTATGTGATGATCAACTGTGAATAATTTAACTTTAATGAACAAGGCAAGGATCCAGGACAACTCCAAGGGACTCATGACAAAAAAAATGATATCCACTGCTGGAGAAGCAACAGATGGAGTGCAAATGCCAATTGAAACCTAACATTCTTCATTTTATTTCCTCCATAAATTTTTCTCTAATATAAGCAATATGTGTCATTTCACAACACAACAAACATGGAAATATGTATTGTATGATAATATATGTCCAACAATATCATATTTCCTGCCTTCATAGAGAGGGGGCAGAAATGGGAGGGAGGAAGAAAATGTTGATTACAAAATGTCAGGAAATATATACTAAATTATGTAAACATATAATATGTGAAAAACTAATAAAAAGAAGTAGGACACCTAGGACTAAGAGGGTGATAGTCCCAATGTATTCTTTTTTTTGAAAATTGCTTTTCTCTTATTAATATTCCTCATCCACCCTTTTGATCAATTAAAAAATTGTAAAGCCTGTGATATATACATGCAGAATCCAGCAAAACAAATATTCACAGTGACTGTGTCTGAAAATGTATATCTCTTTCTGAATTTTGAGTATATCACCTCTTGAGCAGAAGGTGAATGATGTCTCACTCTAGCTACTTCATATCTAATGTATTGTGCTTTGTCTTGGACACCATATTCTGAGAAGGAACTGACAAGATGGGGCTCATGCAGAGAAGGTCCATAAGAAGACTCCGCTGTAAGAACTGGGAATATTTAACTTGATGACTGCTTGTCTTCCCATGAAGGACATCCTGGTGCTGGAAGAAAGCTGTTTTTTTTTTGTTTGTTTGTTTTTGTTTCTTTTTTGTCACCAAAGTCCTCTCTTCTTCATACTAACTATTTTTAATCTAACATTATCTATTCTTTTATAGCCAACTTTTCTTATATTCCATCATTTGAACCTCACAACAAGCCTGTGAGCTATAGTCTACTATTATCCCTGTTTTAGAAAGACTCAGATGAAGGTGAAGTAACTTGACAAATGTCACACACAGAGTAGTATCATAGGTAGGCATTGATTAGGTTCAGCTCTAGTGCTCTACAATCTACTGCACATCTTTAAGGAAGATTCTTCACAGCCAAGGACCAAACTAGATCAGGGGGTCTTAACCTGGGGTCCACATTGATTAGATCTCTGAGAATTCAGGACCTTGCATAGGGAAAATACATATTTTCCAAAATATTGTTTTTTTCCTAATCTGTATGTTTTTTATACATTTAAAAATTATTCTGAGAAAGAGAGACTAGACTTCACTGGGCAGGCAAATCTTAACACAGAAAAGAGCAAATGACTACCAAACTAGGCCAATCAATCAGCAAGCATCTATTGAAGTACTTGCTAGGGACCAAAAAAAACTGTTCTCTGATATTGCTGATAGTTAAGAGATGCTAAGATTCTGTGAACTGAATTGTTTCTTCAATGACAATTTTAATGATAGCTCTTCGCTGGCTCCATCTGTAGGGCTTCAAGGACCTCAATCCACCACAGATAGCCCCACTTCTAACCTCATGTAACCAGAGTCAGTGCACAGAGATGTTAACTACAAATTTTTAAGAAGAGAGTATTTGGGACTCTGAGCATGAGGACTCTCCTCTCCCACCTGACCCCAGCAAGCAATTTAACAAAGTCCTGACTCATCTATCAGATCCACTCCTTCCTGACACCTGAAAGATCTGTTAGACCTATATCACCAGTGAGAATTAATCAGCCTATAAACATTTATTAAATATCTCCTATAATGTCAGTGTTAATCAATGGGAAAGCAGTCTCTAATCTCAGCTAGGTGATATGTCATCAGAAGAGGCAATGTCCACCTAGATAAGTATATTAAGAATAAGATGATTTAAGGAGGGAGAGTACACTGGCTTTGGGGGAAAAGTACACTAGCTTTGGGTATCAGGAAGGATTATAAGTAGAAGGTAGTACAAGAACTGAATTTGAAAAGGAAAGATATTCCAAAAGGTGGAGATGTCCAGTTCCTCACACTGGGGACAGCCAGTGGAAAGACAAGAATAGAGTTATAATGTCTTATAGAAGTAGAAATATGGAGGTCAGTTGGTTAGACAGTAGAGGGCAGGGAGAAGATTTAAATAAAATGAGGATAGAAAAAAATCCTCCTGTTGTCCTGCTTTCCAAGTAAGAGGAAAGTTATAGAACATATACTGAATATTATTACATCAGATAACCTAGGGGGAAATTTGAACTCAGACCATTATTATTCATTAAATCCTGAAAAATCTCATTATTTTCCTTCTTTGTGCTTCTGTTTTCTGATGTGCAAGGTACAGGAAAGGAGGAAACTACAATAGACACAGAGCCCTGGCTTTGTTTCCTGCTTCTGCTTCTTCCTTATTATCCATTATACTATATTATATATGTTATATGTATAT
>NW_025351460.1:0-1072 GCF_016433145.1 Gracilinanus agilis
AGAGAATTGTAGTCTTAGAGGATTGCCTGATTTATCTAGGGCCACTGGGAAGTTAAAAGACTTAGCCAGCATCATACAGGCACTATGTTTCATAGTCAGGACATAAACAGATATCTACCTGCCCTGGCTCTGATGCTTGCTGTTTATACATTATACTATGCTGCATCTTATATATGTTAAATATGATACAAATATATTTTGTCCCTCAAATGTAGAGTTTCTTTCCCAAAACACTTAGTGAAGCTGTAAACTGCTTAAAGCTGAGCTATGACTTTTGGGACATCATGTCTATGTAGACATGCTTTGAAATTTGCAAAGCACCTTACAGCCAGAGTCTTATGAAAACTGGGCCCCGGCCTGATCAGGCTGGTCCCTATAAGGACGCTGATCTCCATTTCACAGATGAGGAAAACTACAGGGAGATCCACAAATTTACAGGATAGAAAAAGTATGAACAGACTTAATCGTGAAACCCATGGCCCGAGGTAGTCACACACCAATGGATTCAGTGTGGATCTCTTCCTCCTCCTCAGAACTACTTTTCCTTATTTTGTTCCTGTGCCAGCGCCCTGGAGACAATCCACAAATTGGCTCCCTCCATCTTCCCCGGAATTGTTGAGTCTCTGATGCATGAATGAATCCTCTGTCCAGGTCTGTCAAACAGGGAAGATCTGGGATATACTGAGAGGGAAGAAGGCACAAGCATGCTGAGGGGTGGCAAGAACCCCGGAGCAGATGCCATGGCAATAGAGAGCTGCTACTGGGGAAGGTGAGAGAAGGGACTGCCACTACTGCAGTGTGTGCACCTGAGCCATGCCTGGGAGAGCTGCAACAAGACAGGGTGCTGAGGTATCCAAACTAACAGGGAAAGCCATTTGGGATCAGTGACAGCTTAGAGTTGATAAGAGAACTGGCCTTCCTTCTCGGTTGAGAACAGAACTCATGACCCTTCTTCTTGTCCTTCTGCCCCTTCCCTATCCATGTCTCCTTTGGCTGAAAGGGTTTGTTTGCTTGCTGAATTTGCACTTTCTCTTTCCTTCCTTCCTTCCTTCCTTCCTTCCTTCCTTCCTTC
>NW_025351461.1:0-6611 GCF_016433145.1 Gracilinanus agilis
AGGGAGGGAGGGAGGGAGGGAGGGAGGAAGGAAGGAAGGAAGGAACTTCAACTGAGTGATGAGATTGGAAGCCAGACTGCAAAAGTTTGAGATGTGAAAGGAGAGGAAATAGGGTCAATGAACACAGACAGCTTTTTCTAGTGATTTGGCTGAGAAAGAGAGGAGAGATATAGAGTAATAGAGCTTGAGGCCATGGAAGGACATAGTGAGAGTTGTTAAAGAATGGAGAAGATCTGAGCATGTTTGTAGGCAGCAGGGAAGGAATTACTAGATAGGAAAAAATTGAACATTAGAGTAGAAGATAATTGTGAGGACAATCTGCTGGAGAAGACAGAAAGAGACGGGATCAATGGTTTATGTACAGGAGCTGGCCTTGGCAAGAAGAAGGTTCACTTCTTCCTCTGAGACTAGAGCAAAAAGAATGGAGGACCACTTGGAGGAAAGAATGTTTTTTTCACAAAGAAAGAATGATCTGTGCACATGTGTAAATTCCAACTGTACTCCAGAAATAGATAATTGCCTACTTTGGTGAGAACAGAGAGTTCCTATGGGTGAGTACTGTGAAATAATGCTGCAAAGGTAGGTCAGAGTGAGGTGGTCAAAAGCCTAAAATGCCAGACTAAGGAGGTTGCATTTTATTCCATAGTCTATAGAGAGCTACAGAGAATTTTTCAGGAGGAAATTGACATAATCATATCTGAACATTAGGAAAATTATTTAGGTAGTTTTCTCCAATCCTAGAAATGATAAGAGCTTCCTTCCAAGCTGGACCATCCCTGAAAAGGAAGAAAAGGCTCTATCCTCATCTTTCCCCTGCTCCATCCCTCTTCTATGTATGACCCTGAGCTCTGACCAGCCTCAGCATCTTAGCAAGACCCACATCCCACCCCTAGAAACACAAACTAATTAAAAGCCATTCCAATGTCACATCCTGTACTCTACCATATGTCTTCACCATCTGCAGACTTTCACAACTAATAATACTCTTTGCATAGCTACCTCTCTCTCCCCTGTCGCTCCTCACTGCTCCCTGCAGTCAGGGAAGTGTCTTGTGAAATCTCATGTGTCTAGAGAGTCTGGCTCCCTCCCTCCTTACACACCTCAGCAGCATTAGTATTCAACTTTTCCTCTGTAAAAGGCCCTCTTCATGCCAGTTTGATTTTATTATTATGCCAAGACACTTGCTTAATTCTATGCTGTCTTTCTTCTGCACTGTTGATTTACACTGTTAGTGTTTTAATTATACAATTCAGCACTCCTTAAAACATGAAAAACTACTCAACTTTTCAAGCAATTAAAAGGCAGTGGAGTATATCAGCAGATCAGAGATGAGATAAGTAAATCAAGTAATTTAAAAACTCATTTGGTGAAAATGCACCATCCTACCAAAAAAAGAAAGCGAGAGAGAGCAAAGCAGCTTCCCAGGGCCCTCCTGTTGCGGACTTCAAAGGCCTGTCTCTTTGGATCCCAACTTTGCCTTTTTTAATACATCAGCTTCTCTTCCTGCTTCCTCCCTGGTGCACTCACCAGCTCCCACTCTCAAAGGAAGTTTAGAATCACAGACTTTTAGAGCTTGATCTAATCAAACCCTTCCTTTTCACTGTTGGGAAAACTGAAGCTCCCCAAAAGAAAGGAAGCAATCTGACTACAAATCACCCAATGGGTTAGTGGCAGAACAGGGACAAGAACCTAGCTCTTTCTAGTGACTGCCAACTGTCCTGCCTCCTTATACTAAATTATTCTATCTCATCCCTCCCCATCTCCCAGATTGTATCTTACATTAATAAATCTTTTCTGTATAATCAAATGCTTTAATCTGTATTCAAAGTCTTTCATAACCTAGTCCCCTCCTACCTTCCCAGTGTTCTTACATCTTACTCCCTGACATATTCTCTTCCATCCTATGACACTGGCCTGGCTGTTCCATAAACAAAATACTCCATCTCTTGGTTCCACTTATTTTCTCTGGTTGTCTCCCATATCTGGGATACTCACCACCCCCAGACCCTTCCTTTAACTACCCACTTCCCTGGCTTCCTCTAAACCCCAACTAAAATTGTGTTTTCTACAGGAAGTCTTCCTCAGTGCTTCTTAATTCCAATGCCTTCCCTCTGTCAATGATTCCCTATTTATTCTATGCATAGCTTGCCTTTTATATATTTGTCTGCATATTGTTTCCCTATTAGACTGTAAGGAGCCCTCGTCCTTGAGGGCAGGGACTGTCTTTTGTCCATTTTGTATCACTAAAACTTAGCACAGTGCCTGATACATAATAAGCAGTATACAAATGTTTGCTACAAATATTATTATAATTGTATTTGTTCACATGCCATCTCCTCTAAGTAGATGGTAAGCTCCTGAAAGGTAGACCATCTTTTACTTCTTTTTTATACCCTCAAAGCTTAGGACATAGTAGATATACAGTGTTTGGTACATTGTAGGTACTTAATAAATATTTATCGATTGACTGATTGAGATGTGTGTTCCCTCCAGCATTTCAGATCGTAACCCATCAGCATCTGCCTCTCCTCTACAATTCTTGTCCATGTACTTTCGTGAGTTCATCATGGATGAAGAGATTTCTACTTAGTGAATTGGGTCCCTTTCTTCCTTTCTCCTGAGAACCTGAAGATACTGATAAAGCATTCAGGCTTTCCATCTCACCATGAAACAATAGACATTTTTGCACTGTTGGTGCTTATCTCATAGTTTGAAGTTTATAAAATAATTTTACATATGTTTGAGAGTCACAACAATGCTGAGTGGTACCATTATTCCCATTTTTATAAGAAAAACTGAGGCTAAGAAAAGCTAAATGACTTACCTTATGTCACACAACCAATAAGTGTTAGAAGTGTGGTTTAATCTAGAAGTCTATGATTCCAGGACAAGCAACTTTATCCATCATAGTAGGCTGTCTCTCCTTTGGATATACTATGGATGATGGCCCATTTGCCTTCATATCTTCTTTTTTATGTGTTGAGAGCATGAGTACTGGATGGGTGATGATAAAGAGAAGCCCCAGTAAATGGGAGGTGAGGAATGGAGAAACTCTCACCTGTTCAACTGAGAATAACTACAACCCTACCAAAGAAAAATCCTCAACCCAAAAAGAATCAAATTCTGCTGTGGCATAGGGAAAAGACCACTGGTCTGGTAGCCAGGGTATCGAGGTGGCACAGTGGCTAAAGTACCAAGTGTAAAGTCAGGAAGACTCATCTTCTTGAGTTCAAATCTGGCCTCAGACACTTCCTAGCTGTGTGACCCTGGACAAGTCACTTCATTTGTCTCAGTTTACTCATTTGTAAAATGAGCTGGAGAAGGAAATGGCAAACTACTCTGCCAAAATGGAATTATGAAGAGTGAAATGTGACTGAAGAACAACTGAACAATAAACAGCAAGTAGTTAAGAGGCTTAGTTTCTAACCTTAGCTCTGTGACTGACTAGTTATGTGACTTTAGACTTATCACTCAGTCTTTCTTAGTATAAATTTCTCTATTTGTAAAATGAAAGTGGAGCAGTTAGGTAGGACAGTGGATAGAGTACCAGGCATGGAATCATGAAAAGGGCACTGGTCTGGTAGCTGAGGTCGCTAGGTGACACAGTGGATAAATTCTGGGCCTCAAGTCAGGAAGACTCATCTTCCAGAGTTCAAATCTGGCCTCAGATACTTCCTACCTGTGTGATGTGGGCAAGTTATTTAACCCCAAATTGCCTAACCCTTACCATTCTTCTGCCTGAGAGCCAATATTTAGTATCTATTCTAAGATCAAAGGTAAGGGTTTAAAAAAAAATAAAAATGAAATGAAAGTGAATGAGTGGATGGTCTCCAAAGTCAAGGTGATCTCAAGTTAACTTGACTTTATATCATGGATTGTGTTACTTTGACCCTTTCCTTTCTGAGTTCTTTGAGTTCCTGCATCATGTCTCTTTGTATTTCTAGGGTCTAGTTTGGCAACTTATACATTTAAATGCTTAAGAATTTGTGAGTTGAATAGAGCAAATCACATCCCCTCTCTGGGCCTCAGTTTTCTTATCTGTAAGATGAAGGGGTTAAACTAAATGATCTCTAAGTTTCCAACCTACTTTCATATCTTCCAATTTTATGGACTCAATCTGAAAGCCAGTAAAATTCTTGATCTAAATGGAAAATCTATCCATCAGCATGGTCTTGGATTCTAGTCGATCATAATTTTCAGGGCAGGGCAAGACAATCTCCTCTGTGCAGCCAAGGGATATTCCCAGGATGCCAGAGGATACTAGACCCTTCCCTCTTCCACAATCCTTCATTGCAAAGAGAGAACAGCAAAGATTCCCCATAAGGGTCTACACAGGGTACTTGCCCCATTCCCCTCTAGGCAAAGAAAATGTTCTTTTTTTCTTTTTTTCTCCAAATCCCCAAAAGGGGTTTAATAAATGTCTGCTGGCCTGAGCTGAATCGAATTAAGGATGCCCAGTTAGTCTGCTTTGACTGCTGGCTGATGGAAATGACTTCTCAGAAAGAGTAGCAGATCTCTTCCTTCACCCCATCCCTACCCAGCAAGCACTCCTGTAAGCTCTGAGTGATTTTCCCCATCTGAATTTGATGAGGCCTTATGGAAACCAATGACTTTCCATCCAAGTAAGGGGTTATGGGGGGGAGGGGGAAGAGGAGTGAAGGTCCACAGTCATCCATCACAGCAGGAGCTCGAAAGGTCAGCCTCTCTAGGCTGTCTGAGAGATGATTATTGAACAGGAGAAGCAGGCCAAGTGATGGGAAGGAGAGGAGCTGGGAAGCCTTTACTGTGAAGAAGATGGAGAGACTCAGGAGCCTGCCACATTCACCTGTATCTGGCTCAGGACAGGGCCATGCTCGGGGAACATGTTTGGGGTTCTCTGGGCAACGTTCCCCTCATCCTTCAACTGTCAACTGACAGGATTAGAGATGATGAGCTGAAGTGAATGGAATACATATCAGGCTGGCCTGATTAAGCACATTAAGAAGAAAAGAAGCAGAGGTAAACCACACAATTTGCCTCTGAGGTTTTGGAACCAAATGCATTAAGTTGGTTAAGGACCTGTGAGTCTGCCCTTCCTCAGAAATAATCAATGTTTGGGAGAAAGGGTCTATGGGAAATGTTGGAGTTGTTACTACCCAGATAGGTCTCATTCATATAAGTTCTCATTTATTTACACATAAATAAAAATGCACTATTTCCTTGGGATGTTCTATTTTGCACATAGTAAATGTCTTGTATGTAAATATGCCTATTCAATTCCATAACTGAAGGACAAGAACTAAGAGGAGAAGCCTTAATTCCTGACCATCTAACCTTAGTTCAGGCTCCCTTATTCATGGAGATTATTAGGACCTTTCCATCTAGATCTCATATCCACACCCTAATTCAATATCTTGAATAAGTAACAAGGGCAAAAAGGAAAATTTTGCCAACTAGACACAAGTTGAGAAACATGCAGGACATCCCATACCTACCATTCTGAGAAAGGTAGATCCTTGAATTGTCACAAAGAACACCAATGGAAAGAAGTAGCTGCCTTTCCCTTAGTTAAAGGATCACATATGCTCTGATAATCACTCTTGTACAGCATCATGGCCCCCATGCCCAACTTGATGATGGACCTAATTTTTAATCTCTGCCATTCTCATAAAAACATTGACATGATTATTCAGTTAAGAAGAGGGCGCATGATATCTCTGATAGGCATTACTATGTCCCACAAACAATGGCAATCAGTGGGAAGCATCAACAAAAGCATCCATTGATCCTGACTCCGAAGAAGAGAACCTTTGATTGACTAGTCACCAGATAACTCATCTAGACCCATGGCCCCCACCAAGAAATCAATATAAATAAAAACACTATTTGCTTCGTCCTTCAAAGCTCTTTGGAATACCCTTCAGGTAGTTCATAGATTGGTCCAAGACCTCCATACCTACATAGGATAGTTCTAGCCATTCCAATGGTTTCCATTCGGGCCTGTCCACAATTGACTGCCACATTCAACAGTTTTTCTGGCTAAGCACAGGGCCATGCTCATTGTTCCCTTCATTCTTCAACTATCAGCTGACAGGATTAGAGATGATGCGCTGAAGCGAATAGAATATATATCAGGCTGGCCTGATTAAGCATTGACTTACAAAGACTCATATCCACCCCTGCAATGCATTCACCACAACTATGACCTAGGTCAGGGTCTTCCACACACCTCTACCTGAACAAGGCTACTCTTCCCTCAGCTTTCTCCCTTCAGATTTCCCAAGTATAATCATAGCCCGGTTGCCAATATCCATCAATCATTTATATATTTGTTCATCCCTCCTTTCTAAGCTACCATTACTTAGGCATATGGCTTCTGGTGCCTTACAAGTCCTATAATTAGAACAACTCATATTCCAACACAAGGCTTCAATTACTTTAGATGGATCCGCTCTGGAGGATTTTCAGAAAGACATGGATGAGTATGATACAAGATGATGATCTACAAGGGGGAAGAGAAAATTCTTAATTTGATATCATAAATCTAAGTACATATGTAAGGTAGAGGAGACACAGTGCTATTCATGGGAAGGTGGAAGGCTGGAAGGCAGGAAGGCATAAAGGAAGGAAGG
>NW_025351462.1:0-5751 GCF_016433145.1 Gracilinanus agilis
TCTCTGTCTGTCTCTCTCTCTCTCTGTCTCTCTCTGTTTCTGTGTATATATTATTTTGATTGAACAATTGATCTTTCATGTTCAAATTAACTATGAAAATAATAAGATACAGATTGATCATTATGTTGCTATTATGTATGATTAGACCAAATTATTTGAAAGATCCATTCAAAACTCCCTGGCACTACTAATAAAAAGCAGAATAATAGCTCAGAAAATGGAAATCCGATAGTTATTAAAACACCACTTTAATAATTTTAACTGTTATTTATGTCTGTAACAAAAAATGCTCGTTAACTAAAACTTTTATTCATAACTTAAAAAAATTCATATGCATGTATGTATACATACATACACACATGCATAATATATATCACATCACACATGTACTATATATGTATTTGCAATATATGTATTTACATATATTTGGTAAATATATATTAATGTGTGCATATAAATAGAGATATACTAAAATTCTTAGTGTAGTTTTAATCTTTATGTATTTATCTTGTATATGTACTAAAATGAACAAAGACTTGAGTCCAGAGTGGAAAGAGATAGTTACTTCAGAAATTGCACAGTACTTTTAAAGATATAAAACTGTTCAATATTATAAGTCTTTCTTCTACGTGGATATTCTGCTGATTCTATATAGTTTTGAATCATAGCATAACAATTTTGGAAGAGGGAAAATTGAAAAGACAATGGAAATTTATATGGGTCAATATAAGTAAACTGTGACATGTTACCAAAAGTTTTTTGTGCACAAGAACTAACATAACATATATTATTAAAACCTTGTGAAAGGAGAAAAAGAATTGGGCTGATCATGGAATAAGAATGAAAGATGATCAATATATGGCCTATGTGGTCTATTCATATTCTTAGGTTATTAAATTAACAAATAGAAGGATGTACTTAGCATGTTGTGTAGAGCCTCTATTCAAGATTCTTTGCATAATATGGACAAAAACTACATGGGCTGTAAAGATGTGGAGGAAGTGTTTCCAACAATCAAATTCTGGAAACATAAAAAATGTCTGAAGAGGATAAAAAAGACTTCTACGATCATACAAAAAAAAAGAAATCCCTTCAAAATGACATGTATGAAAAGCTTCGAGAAAGGTGTAGCATTTAGGTAGAAATTTAAGCATCTTAACAGGTAGAGATGGATTTTCAAAACAATTCATCTTTTACTCATATTTCTATCTTAACCTTTCTTCTTCCTGAAAGAAGAAAAATTTAGATCTGAGATGGATTCTAGTGATCAAGTCCAAGTTCCCCATTTTATAGATAAAGAAATCGGAGCCAAGGAAGGTGAAATTTAATCGCCTGAGGTCTCAAAAATAGAAAGTGTCAGAGGTTGAGATTTGAACTCTTGTCCTATGATTCTGTATCCAATATTTACTGCACCATACTCTGTTCCCAACCTGAACATAATTTAAATTATTTCATCCATTTTATTAATTCTAGTTTTTCTTACTTCTGTCCCCAAACTCTAAGATTCTTTCCAATAATTATTTATTAACCTCCTCATATATATAAGACATTGGGACTGCAATCTGCCTTCAAGGAGAAACTTTGGATGAATACTTTGTATTTTCCATTACATTAGATATCGTTGTAGTTATTATTCAATTAATTCTAGTTTCCTGATATCAACTTATTCCTAGAACATATTTCCATATTTCTTATCTTATTTATATATTTGATAATTAAATTTTAAAGACAAGGTCATATTGGAAGACCTACTTTTTCTTAATAGAAGTGTTGCTATACTTAAGTACCTCTACCTTATAGAGAGACAGTCACTTGCTCTGAAAAGTAGCAATTTTTGGTGTTTCTAGACTGTGATAAAGATGGAGATAATTCAATATCATCTGCTAGGCAAACGCAGTAGTAAGACAGTGGAGGGAAGAAGGGAGGGAGGCAAGGGCTGAGAACTCATTGTTACATTTTGACAAGGTTTTTTTTGTGCTTGTGCAAGATTAAATGACAGTACAGACTCATCTTCCTGAACAGAAATGTGTTCTAATTTAAATTTTTGACAGAATAGGGCTTAAATTGATTCATTTTCTCTGAGAGATTTTCTCATTTTAAAAACTATCAGTAAAGAGCAACATTGTTATGCTGCCTGTACGGAAAGCAACCAAAGCATTAGGAATAATGACACTGAGTTAACAATTTCTGTGTCATTTTACGTTGGACAAATTGTATACTCTAATAAGACCAGCATCATCAAATGGATTTCTCTTTCTCATTCTCTGAATCTCTCTCACTCCTATCCTTGCCCCTTCCTTAGTATAATTCCCAAATTCAGCCTCCTTTCATGCAAAGAACACAGATTAGATAACCCTGATTATATTTAGAATATATAAGCTTGGTTTTACTTATCTAGTTGTTTATTCATTCATTCAGTCTTCAATCATTCATTTATTAAGCTTCCCAAGAATTGATCAATTTTGGCTTCCACATGTCAGTTTAGAACATATTTTTAAGAATTTCTGGAATTATCAGTTTTGATGAGCCCTTGGCTACTAATTGTGAGAAACAACAAGTTGTTTTTTTTATTGGAATGAACTCAGAACATGAGGGGATTTTTTTGATGGCAATATTTTTAAAGGAATAATTAGTAAACAACCAAATAAAGAGAGCCAGAAGTTTCTAGTCCATAATTGCCAAAGATTTTGTACATTAAAGCCTTATTTTGACATTTGTATTTCTGTACTCCCTACGATTGAGGAGACAGAAACTAGTGTATTGAGTTCACAAGTTCTATCCTTCCCCTGAAGCCTAAAGTCAATATTCTGTTTATAGCAAGGTTGTCTCTAGTATCCTAAGATGCCAGGAAAAGAGGGTCAATAAGCTAGCTAAAGAGAAGTGAATTGTCCCAGGTCAGAAACAGAGGAGGATAAAGTTTTTCTATGCTGTTCACTATTAGGTTCAGATTTGTGAGTGACTGCTGCACTTATATCCTTGGCAAGATAAAAGATCTTGCTTCAAAAAAAACCCTGTCTTTCCTAGCCACATGAAGAACATTGTTTATTTTTTTGTTTTTGAAAGTTTATATAGACTATATTAAGAAATTGCATTTGTTTTTTACACATTAATAACCCCAATGTACAATGATCAATTGTAGGGTAACTCCAAAAGGCTCATGATGAAAAAGGCTTTCCATCACCATAGAAATAACTGGTAGAATCTGAATGTAGATTGAAGGATACCAAATTTCACTTTCTTTCCTCAAAGACATTTTCTCTAGTATCTTCTTTCATATGTATCTTCTTTCACAACATAACAAACATGGAAATATATACTGCATGATAACACATGCATAATCTATATTATCTCAGGGAAAGGGGAAAGAATGGAAAGGAGACCACATGGATTAGAAAAGGGTAATCTTTATTAAAAATTATATCTACTTATAATTGGGAAAATATAATAATAAAACTTGCATTTGTTTGCAAAACAGCCTGGAATATTAGGTATATCATTCTTGGAGGGGTCTTACAGATCTAATCTAGGCCCTTAAGTTTTCAGAAGAAAAAAATTTTTTTTGCTTTCTGATGGAAAATTCAGACAGGTTGAGTCTAAGTACATAATTGCTTATAGTATTGAGAAAGAGACATTATATAAATATAATAGAGTCTTCCTAAATTCTATATCTTCAGATTTCCATGTGATGGGATTGTCTTCAAAAGGGAGGCATTTTGTTATATAAATAACCATATTCAGACAGAACATCAAAGGATCATAGCATTAAGTTCAGCCACATCATTTTATAGATTAAAAAACTGAGCCCTAGAGGAATAGTTGTGTAACAACACAGAAGTGGTAAATAACAGTTAAAATCTAAACTTATGAACTCTTATTCTGAATGCAGTGCTCTTTTTAATATGACAGATGCCTCTTATATACTTATATGAAGAATTGCCTCATGTTGGGAATCTACTGTCAGTAATTTTCATGTGGTTCACAAAAGCTTTACAATTCACTAAAGTTCACAGAATTTTAGAGCTGAAAAATAACTTAGTGGTCATATCAGCCAATTCATATCTCAGAAAACATCATTGATACATAGACCTGACCTTCTTAAATTATTATTTTAACGGGACTCTTTTGTATATTCACATATTGTCCAGACTTTCAACTATAATATTTAAGGAAATCAAATGATAGAAAGTCATAGTGAAAGTAAGACTACATCTTTTTGAACTATAGTTCAAAAAGTTATTTGTTAGGCTATGTGTGAATTGACTTATTCTAAAAAAAGTCATAAAATCATAAAGAATCAAAATCAATCAAAAAATCATAAAATCAACCAGCATATGATCATTAAATGTTTATCATTTATAAGTGGCAGGGCCAATAATGGTAGTTCATAAAGATGCATCCTCATTTTCAGTGGGCTTTCATCGTTTGACTTATTTAACCTTTATTATTTATCCTTATTTGAGATAATTTTTCTTTTTAACTAATAATATAATTATCATGAAAATTTCTGTTTTCTATTTTTATTGGCAAATGGACAGATTGGGAAATATTTTCATTGAGTTTAATTCTCCTCATTTATTTAAAGTCCATTAGTAGAAGAATATCTAATTCCAAACACAAGTGATAACATAGTTCAGTAAATCAAAGCAGTAATTCTAGAAAAGGAGAAAAGTGAATGATAGTTATTTGTTCTAGACGATGTTATTAGCTCCTGTAGAGGCTGCTTATCTGTCTGTCCAGCTGGAAGCTTAATGTCAAATTCATAAATGTCCAGAGGAAAGATTAAAGGGAGGAGGTAGACAAAAAATAAATCGATGAACGACAGATTCCCTGGCTTTCTTTTGGCTGAAGTTCATATTAGAAAAAATGCTGAGTATCCTCAGGGAGAGCTTAGTCACTAAAGAAAAGTTTTTGTGCTTTTATTGTTTTAGAAAATTAGTTCTCAAGGCATTCTAATGGGTAAAGGACTTTTAGGGGGCAGCTGATGGCTCAGTAGATTGAGAGCTGGACCTATAGACAGGATGTCCTGGGTTCAAATCTGGCCTCATATTTGTGTGTGGCCCTGGGCAAATCACTTAACCCCTATTGCCTAGCCCAAATCACTTAACCCCCACAGGGCTAGGCAATAGGGGTTAAGTGATTTGCCCAGGGCCACACACGAATACATAGTATTGGTTCTAAGGCAGAAGGTAAGGGTTTTTAAAAAAGAACTTTTAGAATACTTTGATAAGATAATTAGAAATGTTCTATAGTATCTTACTCAGGAATTTGAAAGGAAGGAAGGAAATTACTTACATCTAGTATCTTACTCAGGAATTTATTTTTCTTTTTAAATAAAGATCTTTGTTGGTATATTTGGGTTTGTTCAATCCAGAATAAACTAGAAAATATTTAAATTGAAATGAGATTGGGGCAAAGTTACAATGGTATAGAAATAAGACAAGAAAGAAATAAACATAAAGGCAAAAAAGAAACAAAACTATCATATTTTGTAGTCATATGATGGTTAACCTAAAGGAATCTATATAGTAAACTCAAGATTAACTGAAGCCATTCACAGTTTAACAAAATTTCAGAATATAAAAGAAATGTATACAACTCACCAGAAATTCATATATATACCAACAAAATTCATCAGGAAGATACAGAAATACTTTATCCAGAAAACCCCAAAAATGCAAATATACACATATTTATATTTGCATTCCTCTCTCTCTCTCTCTCTCTCTCTCTCTCTCTCTCTATATATATATA
>NW_025351463.1:0-10005 GCF_016433145.1 Gracilinanus agilis
ATATATATATATATGTATGTATCTATACATATATGTATAGATAGAATTTTTTGGTAAAAGAAAATTTTGTTTATAATGTGAGTCCTTGATAAACTTTTGTTAAATTAAATGCATTCTATTTGATTCCAGAGGGCAGAAGGATGGTAAATGAAAGTTGTAGAGAGATGCTTTTGGGGTAAGTACAAGGAAAAAGTCCCTCATAGTTGGGGTTATCTGAAAATGGAGTGGATCTCCCCATGTAGTCATGAGTTTGCTATTGTTGTGGGGTACAGAGGTAAACCCCTGGGGTTCAGGAAGGATACCTTTTGCAAGAATGCAAGACTCCAAAACTTAGCTTAAAAATAAAAAGAGAGACTTGGGGCAGCTGGGTAGCTCAGTGGATTGAGAGCCAGGCCTAGAGACGGGAGGTCCTAGGTTCAAATCCGGCCTCAGACACTTCCCAGCTGTGTGACCCTGGGCAAGTCACTTGACCCCCGTTGCCCACCCTTACCACTCTTCCACCTATGAGCTAATACACAGAAGTTAAGGGTTTAAAAACCAAAAAAAAAAAGAGAGACTTATTAGTAGTGTTGAATTTTTGGCCAGCAAGGCAGCATGAGTGGAACGACCTGGAGGGTTGCTCCCAGAATCCATCCATTCTGAGGATTATATACTTTTTACAACAGTGGGGTCATGATGTTGGGCCATGGTGCAGATGTGATTCTAGACTGGAAAGCACTCAGGCATTCGGTGGGGTGTTTGGTCATCTGACCAGGGTCTGCCTGAAGACCCTCATTGTTTAGGGGACAGATGGATGACTGAGATACAGCCTGATGGTATCAAGATGTACCCTGGAGGTACATCTCTATATCCATCTCAATCTAAATGATGATTCAAAGATGATAATACTCTCAGGGTCTTATAGAAGTTAACAGATATTCTTGGGTTAGGAGTCACTAGGATAGAAGGGAATAAGGGAATTTCCCTGCTTACAGTTTGCCTGGGTTTTGGGGGGTACAATGCCCATGCCACTATCACTGGATATATTTAAGTTGAAGTTAGATGACTAAGAGTTGGGGATGTCAGAAAGGACTGAAAATGATTGAGCAACATTACAGAATCAAGTGTACAGTTATTTGCTGATGGTGACTTTAAAGACAGATTGTATCCCCAAACCTGATCAGGTTCTTACTGCCATGCCTGAGACCCAAGTTAGTCCTTGTTGGGTTGGAAATACTGAACAGATATTTCCCTGCCTCTTTCTCTATTCTTTCTCCACAAAGGGAGAAAGTTGTCTCCATACCTTCAAAGCAGCTCCTAGCTCGGTACTGCCCACATGATAACAAAAGCTAAGTGACTTTATTATTTTCTGCTTTCCCTGATTTTAAACAAAGCAGAAATCTTTTTGTAGTGCACAGGATGAGTCACATCAGCATCACAGTGAAGGTTCCCGAGACTTCCAGTTTCCAAGCAAACACTTCTAATTCCTAGATCCTCCCTTGGTACCCCATGGAGCCACAGGATGATTTTTATCCAGGTGTTTATTTGTTAGAAGCCTGAGAAAGAAGAAAGTCATCTGACCTTGGGAAAGGAAGAGAAGCAGGACAAAAGGCAATTATTATTGTTCAGGACACTACTTCATAAGTGTAGGTCTGGGGAAAATTTTACTGTCCTATGAAACTTTGACTACCAAAGGTCCTTACTGATTATGGCCTATAAACTTAAACTCCTTCCTCCCACCAATTTTTCTCTTCCCTTTTTGACCATTTTCTCTTTCTCTTTCTACTTTTCTCCTCTCTCCTTCCTAGCTCCCAGTCCTTGTAACCCGGGCTGCTGAGACTGACCACTCTGAAGCTGGGGAGGGGAGAGTGGAACATGGTAGAGAATTTAGATATGTGACTTACCTAAGTGTAATTTAATTGGGAACAACAGTTAAAAATTATTTTGTCCATGCTAATTTTAATTGTTATTTCTTCCTTCTGGGCCTCAATTTTCTCTCCTGTATATTGATTTGATTGGGCCAGGTGATTTTCTAAGTTCCTTCTAGTTCTAGAAAGCTATAGTTCTAATGTATTAATTAAAAAACCATCCCTGGACAGCTCACACAAAACCAATTGGGGCAGTCTAACATAATTTATCTTTTTATGACTCCATGGGGTCATGGGGACAAAGTTACTGATCCCTCATTTGGGTTCATCCCTGAGTTTCCTGAAGTTAACAATTCAAAGCAGAATGGGGATGAGGAGAGAGAAGAAGCAGGAAACAATCCAACAGTTCCTTATAATCGTACCATACAAAGACATTTCTTCAATAATAGTATCTAAATTGCAACCTAACTGTGGGAGTTTTGTTAGAGAAACACCATCCCCTTGTAATCTCCTTCATTCCCATATTTAGCCCTTTGGTCTCTCCCTGTCTGATTTGGAAGTTAGCCATGTGCTGAAGCAACTTTCCTAGGAATATAAGCAGTCAGATCCTGTATTTGAATAACATTCACTGAGAACAGGTCATTGTATAGTTTGTCCTGCAGGATTGAATTAAGTTCACAGAGAATTAAGCATTATCCTTCTGGTCATCGAGTTACAAATAAGGGAAGAATACCAGGGATTTTCTCAATGATATGTAACACCACAGGAGGTGATGGAATCACCTTCAATAGAAAAAGAAATTTAAAAATACTTTAAGGAGGAGCAGCTAGATGCCTCAGTGGATAGCCCAGAGACAGGAGTTACAGGGCTCCAATCTGGTTTCAGACACTTCCTAGCTGTGAGATCCTGAGCAAGTCACTTAACCCCAATGGCCTAGCCCTTACTGGTCTTCTGCCAGTACTTAGCATGGACTCTAAAACAGAAGGTTAGGATTTAAAACAAATAAACAAACCAGCTTTAAGGAACCAAGATTCTACTGCTGGGCACATTCTTTCTACATATACAGATCACAACTCTTCCTGCTTTGATAAATGATCTTCAAGACTTGCTGTGACTGAAAAAAAAGTCTTCATTGACTAACTCAAAGCCACAAAAAAGGTCAAGTTCTTATTGGGATAAGGTATTTAAAAAAAAGGTTTTTTTTGGAAACCCTTACCTTCCATCTTGGCAATACTGTGTATTGACTCCAAGGCAGAAGAGTGGTAAGGGATAGGCAATGGGGGTCAAGTGACTTACCCAGGATCACACAGCTAGGAAGTTTCTGAGGTCGGATTTGAACCTAGAATCGGGCTCTCAATTCACTGAGCCACCCAGCTGCCCCCTGGGATAAAGTATTTTCGATAGGAGAGGAAGAGATCTCTTTATCAAAGCTCTTTGTGTATTTTTGCATTTCTTGTTTGGTTTAATAGAAAAAGTCACTAGTGTTCTCTGGGTTGGTTTTGTTGGGAATTTCCATGGAATTTGCAAAAATTAATTGAATGGGCATCCTAACTACTCTATTTTGTGTCATAATCTTTATTCATTTAATTGTGTGGACAACTAGGCCAGTATCTTTGGAGTAAATCTCATTGAAGAGGTCCTAGAGTATTTTTGCTTTGATATAACCAGCACACTCTCCTCTGCTAACAGAATCACTTGGAGAACCTCAACATTGTAGAGGAATTTGTCTTCCATTTAGACTCTTGAGAATAGAGATTGCTTCATTCTTTGTGTTTGCCTAGTATAGTACCTGGTCCATAGTAGTGTTGTGAGGAAGATTAATAAATGAGTATTTAGGAGACTTAGCAGGCAGGGCTAGAGAATTCCAAATGGAATGGAGAAGCAGGAAGTGGGGCTCTCTCTCTCTCTGAGACAGACTCCATGGTGGTTGGGGACAAGTTGTAGCTGACTCCTGGGAGACCTCAGAGGAAGTGGAGTTTGTACCTGATTTCCTGGGATCCAGAAGGAAGACTGTCATCTGCTTGTGGGAGATTTTTGGTAGAGACTATTAAACCCAACCTGAATTGCTGGTTAACTTGGGCTGGGTTAGCTCCCAGATCTACCCACTTGAAGGAGTGCTGACTGTGGTCCTGGAAGAGCTGCAGCATCACTGGAGTGAGACAAGACTCTGCAGTGAGGATATCCCACTTTCCTTCCTGATCTCCATTGTGCCCTGTCCTGCTAGTGTAGATAAGTCCATTCCTTGTCCCTGAGATTTGTCCATAGACTGATAGAATAGAAACCCCTTCTCCCTCCTTAGACTATAATTTCCTCAAATTAAACTTGTTTATAAGCCCTCTTGTCATTTACTTGCTGGTTTCACAGACTCCTTGTCTAGGGGGAGCAGGGGGACACTTAAGGCCTAACTGTTACTCCTGTCAACTGTCATTTTCCCCAAACAGCTAACCCCAGTTTCCCTAACTTGTTTGGTCCCACCTATTGTCCATTCCTGTCTCCTACTCACCCTTCTGAACCCAGATAAATATTTAAGTTAACTCCCCCTGTTTTCCCCATAAGAGTAGGGATTTAATAAAGATTGTGGGTTGGGTGGTTGCTCAATGTTATACATGTAGTGAGCCTCAGAGCCGGGATTTGAATCCAATTTCAAACCCAGCATTCTGACTGTACATTTTCTTTATGAGAGTTTAATCTCTCTCCCTCCCTCCTTTACTTAGTATTGCTCCTTGAATTCAGAGTATGGTCCTATGTGAGAAGAGAGCTGTTGAGATGGGAACAAGGGCCCCATGGACTGCAGGAACAGATGAGATTCTTTTTGCTTTGTTTTTGGCTGGGACGACGGTGCCTTTGAATTGTGATTCAAGTTGGCAGCCTCTATGGTGAGAAATACATTTTTAAAAAGCAAAAGTGTGACATTCAGGCATTTCTGAAGCTAGGTAAGGCGGTACCTGGGAATTTTGAAATATTCATCAACTATCTGGAGTCACCAAAGAACAAGAAAATGACATTCTGAGCAAGTGATGCAGAGAGAGAAATATTCCCTAAGGGAGAGAATGACTGATACACAGGAAGATTTCAGTGTATACTGAACACATACACATTGTTTGATTCACGCTTAATGTGGCTCCCATTTCTGGTGTCCAGCTTAAAGAGAAAGGATGAGGACTTAATCACCCCTTCATGAAAATGGAAAATTCAATAGACAAGGGAAAACAGCATTAATAAGTGGAGAAAATGTAAAATTTAGAATCAGGAGACCTGGATTTAAATGTCAGCTCTGACCCTTCTTTAGCTATCTGGCCAAGGGTAAATTGCTGTTTTCTGAGCCCCAATTTCTTCATCTGTAAAATTGAAAAAATATTATTTGTAGAAGTGATAACTTATTTTTGTAGCCCATTTAGGCTTAGAGCAACTCCATGAGGGCAGATCATACAAATATCATTTTCATCAGGTGGCTGGTGGCATAGTGAATGGAATGCTCAGTCTGGAGAGAATGACAGGAAACAATGTCCAGGACAGAGTAGGTACCAGGAAGAAACTACACGTCAGATGAGACACCTGGACATGGTGACCCAATGAGAATAACACAATGACAGCAACAGAAAGAAGCAGTCCATATGACATTGTTGATGGAAGTGAATCTTGTGTATATCTTATGATATGACTGAATCTACTCTTAGCATTGATGAAGTGAATGCCTCAGGTTTGTAGGGGGAAATATGTTAAGTAGGGGTATCTATGCTTTGTTTGATTAAATTTAAAGTAGACAAGGAGAGAGTCAATCCCATCTTCACAGATCCAAACAAGTTCCAGAGAGGTAAATTTTGGTTTAGTGCAAGAATAATCTTTCTAAAACCTCTTGCTGTTATAAATTGGAATGGATTGTTTTGGGAAGTACTAGATGTACTGTTAGTGGAGGTCTTTAAGTTTAAAAGTGGGTGAATAATTGTTGAGGATGTTGTTATAGAAAGAATTCTTGTTTAGATAGGATTTGCATTAGATGAATTGGTGTTCTCTTCCAGTTATGAGATTCTGTGATGGCGAGAGCCACCAAGAGGGAGAGGTTTGGTAACAGAGATGAGGAGATGGGGAATTGAATGGCAAACAAATGAGATGTGCTATCACAGACTGAATATCTATATATTCAGTGGTTGACATCTTTTACTGAGATCCACAAACTAGCTTTTTTTCATGGGGTGGAGTGGGATAGTCCAAGCCTTCTAGTTTCACCTCAGTTGTTAGGACAACTGAGAGACTATGCATCTGGGTCAAAAGATTCTGAGTTTCTCTGGTTCTAATTCAGCTGGAGAACTCTAATAAGGATTTTTTTAAACCTTTAACTTCTGTGTATTGGCTCCTAGGTGGAAGAGTGGTAAGGGTGGGCAATGGGAGGTCAAGTGACTTGCCCAGGGTCACACAGCTGGGAAGTGTCTGAGGCTGGACTTGAACCTAGGACTTCTTGTCTCTAGGCCTGACTCTCAATCCACTGAGCTACCCAGCTGCCCCTAATAAGGAATTTTTAATAGGATTATCTAATATGAATGTGTTTCCTTTTTGAACAAGCTTATCTTCTGAAGTTTTCTAACTCAAAGAGAATTGTTGCTAGTCAGGAGGTCTGATATATATCACTTATTCATTGTCAAAAGTTTAGAAGATTGAGAAAAGATAGCCATCTATCCTATATATCCAAAATAAATGATTTGTCTTGGCACGGAAACCTAAATAGAAGTAGAATCCAAGAGTATATGGATCATTCATTCCTTCATCACAGTGGACATTGGCCTGCATTTTCTTTAATGATGTAGGTATGATGTGGGTAGAATGGTCATACCTGCGTGGCATCACACAGAAGGAGGAATGAGACTCATATGTAGACTTTTCAGCATAAAAGAAAATATGGCCAGAGAAACATCTGTCAGTCAATCGGTCTCCTTCATAGACATATTTTTTTATTTTAAAATTTTTTTATTTTTAACTAGATCTAAACAATTGGAAAAACATTGATTACTCATGGGTAGGACGAGCTAACATAATAAAAATGACCATTCTACCCAAATTAATTTACCTATTTAGCTCAATACCTATTAAACTACCAAAAAACTTTTTTAATGAATTAGGAAAAACTATAACAAAGTTTATCTGGAATAACAAAAGATCAAGAATATAAAGGGAAATAATGAAAAAAAATGTGAAGGAAGGGGGCCTAGCAGTACCAGATATTAAACTATACTATAAAGCAGCAGTCATCAAAACAATATGGTACTGGCTAAGAGACAGAAGGGAGGATCAGTGGAGTAGACTTGGGGTAAGTGACATCAGCAAGACAGTGTATGATAAACACAAAGAGCCCAACTTTTGGGACAAAAATCCACTATTTGACAAAAACTGTTGGGAAATTTGGAAAACAATATGGGAGAGATTAGGTTTAGATCAACATTTCACACCCTACACCAAGATAAATTCAGAATGGGTGAATGACTTGAATATAAAGAGAGAAATTATAAACAAGTTAAGTAAACATAGAATAGTTTACTTGTCAGATCTCTGGGAAAGGAAAGATTTTAAAACCAAGCAAGAGTTAGAGAAAATTACAAACTGTAAAATAAATAATATTGATAATATCAAACTAAAAAGCTTTTGTACCATCAAAAACAATGTAGCCAAAATCAGAAGGGAAACAAAAAATTGGGAAAAAATCTTTTTAACAAAAAACTCTGACAGGGGTCTAATTACTCAAATATACAAGGAGTTAAATCAATTGTATAAAAAAATCAAGCCATTCCCCAATTGATAAATGGGCAAGAGACATGAATAGACAATTTTCAGATAAAGAAATCAAAAGTATCAATAAGCACATGAGAAAGTGTTCTAAATCTCTAATAATTAGAGAAATGCAAATCAAAACAGCTCTGAGGTATCACCTCACATCTGGCAGATTGGCTAAAATGAAAGAAGGGGAGAGTAATAAATGCTGGAGGGGATGTGGCAAAACTGGGACATTAATGCATTGCTGGTAGAGTTGCGAACTGATCCAACCATTTTGGATGGCAATTTGGAACTATGCTCAAAGGGCTATAAAAGAATGCCTGCCCTTTGATCCAGCCATACCATTATTGGGTTTGTACCCCAAAGAGATCATAGATAAACAGACTTGTACGAAAATATTTATAGCCGTGCTTTTTGTGGTGGCAAAAAACTGGAAAATGAGGGTATGTCCTTCAATTGGGGAATGGCTCAACAAATTGTGGTATATGTTGGTGATGGAATACTAGTGTGCTCAAAGGAATAATGAACTGGAGGAATTCCATGTGAACTGGAAAGACCTCCAGGAATTGATGCAGAGTAAAAGGAGCAGAGCCAGAAGAACATTGTACACAGAGACTGATACACTGTGGTAAAATAGAATGTAATGGACTTCTGTACTAGCAGCAATGCAATGACAATTCTGAGGGATTTATGGAAAAGAATGCTACCCACATTCAGAGGAAGAACTGCAGGAGTGGAAACAGAAGAAAAACAACTGCTTGAACACATGGGTTGAGGTGGACATGATTGGGGAATGTAAACTCGAAACCACCACACCAATGCAACTATCAACAATTTGGAAATAGGTCTTGATCAATGACACATGTTAAAACCAGTGGAAATGCACATCTGCTAAGGGGGGGGGAGTCGGGTGGGTGAAGGGGAAAGTAAGAGCATGAATTATGTAACCATGTTAACTTTTCTAAAAAATAAATATTAACAAATGTTTAAAATTTTTTTTATTTTTAGAAAAATTTTCCATGGTTACATAAGTCATGTTTTTATTTTACATTTCATCCCCTCAACCCTGCTCCCCACCCCCAGCTGTAGCTAACTCACATTTCCACTGGTTTTAATATGTGTGGTCAGTCAAGACTTTTTTACATATTATTGATAGTTATGTTGGTGTGGTCTTTTCGGGTCTACATCCCCAATCATGTCCTCATCAACCCAAGTGACCAAGCAGTTGTTTTTATTCTGTGTTTCCACTCCTGTAGTTCTTCCTCTGAATGTGGGTAGAGTTTTTTTCCATAAATCCCTCAGAATTGTCTTGGGTCATTGAATTGCTGCTAGTACAGACATCCATTACATTCAATTTTACCACAGTGTATCAGTCTCTGTGTACACAATGTTCTTCTGGCTCTGTTCTTTTCACTCTGCATCAGTTCCTGGATCTTTCCAGCTGACATGGAATTCCTCCAGTTTATTATTCCTTTGAGCACAATAGTATTCCATCACCAACATATATCACAATTTGTTCAGCCATTCCCTAATTGAACATACCCTTGCTTTCCAGTTTTTTGCCACTGCAAAGAGCACAGCTATAAATATTTTTGTGCACATCTGTTTATCTATGATCTGTTTGGGGTACAAACCCATCAATGGTATGGCCAGATCAAAGGGCAGACATTCTTTTATCGCTCTTTGGGCATAGTTCGAAATTGCCATCCAGAATGGTTGGATCAGTTCACAACTCCATTCCCAATTTTGCCACATCCCCTCTAACATTCATTACTTTCCCCTGCTATCATTTTAGCCAATTTGCTAGGTGTGAGGTACTACACCTCAGAGTTGTTTTGATTTGCATTTCTCTAATTTTTAGAGATTTAGAACACTTTCTCATGTACTTATTGATAGTTTTGATTTCTTTATCTGAAAATTGTCTATTCATGTCCCTTCTCCATTTATCAATTGTGGAATGGCTTGATTTTTTATACAATTGATTTAGCTCCTTGTATATTTGAGTAATTAGACCTCTGTCAGAATTTTTTGTTATAAATATTTTCCCAGTTTGTTGTTTCCCCTTCTGATTTTGGTTGCATTGTTTTTTGTTTGTACAAAACCTTTTTAATTTAATATAATCAAAATTATTTATTTTACATTTTGTAATTTTCTTTAACTCTTGCTTGGTTTTAAATTCTTTCCTTTCCCAGAGATCTGACAAGTAAACTATTCTGTGTTCACTTAACTTGTTTATAGTTTCCCTCTTTATATTCAAGTCATTCACCCATTCTGAATTTATCTTGGTGTAGGGTGTGAGATGTTGATCTAAACCTAATCTCTCCCATATTGTTTTCCAATTTTCCCAGCAGTTTTTGTCAAATAGTGGATTTTTGTCCCAAAAGTTGGACTCTTT
>NW_025351464.1:0-4454 GCF_016433145.1 Gracilinanus agilis
ACTTACTCTTCTACCTTTTCCTCCTTTCCTCTAGTATCTGCAAAATGATAGTCCTCCTCTTTGCCAAGGCCAGCACTTCTTTATTTCTGCTCTTTTCCTTATTGTTTTCTTGAGGAGACTGGATCTTTAATTATCCTCTCTCACAAATATTCCACATTTCTGTGTCATCTATTTTTTATCACCTTCAAATATGCTCAAGGCTCTACAATGAACACAATAAAAGTAAAAAATGCCAAAAATCCTTCTCTCTGCCTTATCATCTATTCAAACTGTAGCTCAATATCATACGTTTTTTCTTAGATTCAGAAGAAAGTTGTCTATCTAGACTACTTTCACATACTCTACTCACTTCATGTTTTACAATCTAGCTTTTGACCTCATATTGTTGCTCATTTATTTTGGTCATGTCTGACTCTTCTTGACCCCATTTGGGATTCCCTTGGAAAAGATACTGGAATGGTTTATCATTTCCTTCTCCAAGTTATTTTGAATAGTTGAGGAAACTGAAGCAAATGAAGTTGATTGACTTGCCCAGGATGACATAGCCATAAGAGTCTGCAGCTAGATTTGAATTCAGATCTTCCTGATTCCAGATCTTATACTCTTATCTAGTGAGCAACCTAGACGTATCCCAATTTTATTATTGTTCAATCATGTCTGAACCTATGTGACCTCAGGGAATTTTCTTGGCAAAATTATTCATTTCTTTTTGACTCTATGGCATTACATAGATGACATTATAACTTCATTTAAAATTACCTCTGCATAATCCTAAGTAGTATATTTATACATTTATTTTTAATATTTTTTCCAGAGTACATCAATACAATTTTTATATTCATTTTCCAATATTTTGCACTCAATGTTCTTTTTCTCCCTCCCACCCCTCTTCCCTCCCCAAAGAGGCAGGCAACATGATATCGGTTGTACACATTAATGTATAATGTGTATTAAGATGTTCATCATGTTGTGAAGGAAGACACATTTAGCTTTCATGAAAGAAAAATCCATGGCAGAAAATAAAGACTATAATGTTTTAATTTGCATATGGACTCTTCCTTCTATATACTTTATTTTTAGCATAAATTTTTTGCCGTTGTTCTGGATCCTTACCTTCTCGATAATATTTAAGTCATTCACAGTTGATCCTCATCCATGATTATTGCTGTTATTGTGGACAACGTTCTCCTGGTTTTGCTCACTTCACTTTGGATCACTTCATAGACGTCTTTCCACGTTTTTTGTGATTGTCTCATTCATCCTTTCTTGTGCCACAGAAGTACTCCGTTACAAGCATATGCCTCAACTTGGCCAGCCATTCCCCAGCTGAACGTGCCTTCACTTCCCAGGGCTTTGCCACCACTAAAAGGGCTGCTTTAAATAGTTTTGTACGAGTAGATTCTTTCACCCTCTCCTTAATCTCTTTGGGATACAAACCTAGAGGATCTCTCTTGTCGTTGGGTCCAGTGGTTCCACAGTGATCTCTTAGCTATCAAAAGCTACAGCCTTTTCTCTGTCTTAATCTTTTCTCACCCATCTTCTGCATTTGATACTGTTGACAACACTCTCTACCTCAATACGCTCGACTCACTGTTTTTGTGTTTGCCTCTGATTGTGCGTGAGATATTCCTCTCTTCTATTATACCACACACACACACATACACGCATCTACAAGTTTGTGTCTCTATATGCACACACATACATATATGTATTTCTACACATATACAAGCCAATGAGGTGGTATAGTAGATAGAACAAGAGGCCTGAGGCAGGAAGATCTGAGTTCAAATCCAACCTCAGATACTTAATTAGTTGTGTGACCCTGGGTGAATCACTTAACCTTGTTTGCCTCAATTCTTGTCTATAAACTTAGGACATGCTGGAGAAATAAAAAGCAAACCATTCTGATACCTCTGCTAAGAAAGCCTTGTGGTGTCATGCAGGGTTGAACAGGACTGAAAGAGTGAACAGCAAGTTATTACATCTGTGTGATACCAGATGGATGGATAGATGATAAATATATAGCCATATGGGCAGCCAGGTGGTGCAGTGAATAGAATGCGGGGCCAATAGTGAGGAAAAACTGATTTCAAATCTGGCCTCAGATACATTCTGGCTGTGTGACCCTGGGGAAGTCACTTAACCTCGTTTGCCTCAGTTCCTCATCTTTAAAATGAGATGAATAAGGAGATGGCAATAGCAAGCCACTCCATTATCTTTGCCAAGAAAATCCCAAGCAGTGTCATGAAGAGTTGGATTGGATGTGACTGAAGAAAAAAATATATATATTCAGTTATCCCTCGCTTTATCACAGTTCACTTATCATGCGTTCGCTGTACCATGGGTTTAAAAAAAATCTAATTTTGTGTCATGGAGTTTTTGCTATATCACGGGATTTTGTAGATGAATACCGTACTGTATACAAGGGAAATGCAGCATCCCACTACCCCTGGCACATGGTACACTATTGGCTGGTGGAAAGTGACCACCCATAGCGCTGGGCTCTGTATCCTGGGCACAGATTGGCTCAGGGACTGAGTGACTGCGCTTCACAGATTATCACCTATCACAGGGGTCACTGGAACTTAACTCCTGCTATAGGTGTATGTATACATATATATGTATACATATATATTTTTTTAACTTGGAAAGAAAACACAGAACTAGTAAAGTAGTCAGTAAAAAACAAATATTAATCAGGATAGGGATAAGTCCAATATTCAGCTGCTACACAGAGCCCAGCACCAAGAACTACATAGGGCCAAAGTCCCGGGGACTCTGGGAATGTATCCCTGGGAGTGACACCCGCTAGATGCTTTCTCCAAAGATTGAGAGAACTTGGGGGGTCTTTTATACCTTCTGGAGAACTTGGTACAGCAAGTATGCATAGACAAACTGCAAGTAGACTGCCAAGAGGTTTGCAGCCAATAGCTGGGGTATCAGGGAGCTGTCAACTATAACAAATACAAAGGAAAGGCTCAAACTAAGAGTTGGGCTTCCTGAGAGGACTTTAATACAATGGGAGAAGTTTCTAAAATAAATAAAGGCATTCAACATTTGACCGTGTCTCCTAATTCTACCCAAACTAGGGTCTTCAGACACTTTAAGGTCTTATAGTTCAGTTTGTAACAGGTGCGCCTGGTACTTGAATTCTCAAAGGACAGGGCAAACTTGGGGTCTCTAGATTTCAAGTTGACAATATGTATGTATGTATATATATACACACACACATATATATGTATATGTGTATGTGTGTACATACACAGAAAAATAATAGACATAGAAGTATATAGCTACCTCTGTTGCTCTCTCTCTCCCCTCATTTTCTGTCTTTCTCTCTCTCCCTCATCCTTCTCTCTGTCTCTCTCTCTAAATTTCTCTCTCTCTCTCTCTCTCTCTCTCTCTCTCTCTCTCTCTCTCTCTCTTTCCCCCCATTTCTTTCTCTAAAACTATCTTCCTATCTGTCTGTCTCGGTCTCTTTCTCTGTCTGTCTGTCTCTCTCCATCTATCCTCAAGACTTCAAAAGCATCATAGACTAAGGTCTATGGAACAACTGAAGTCTATATGCAAAGCATTATGCTTGTATGTATTGTATGTATACATGATTGATTGCTTGGTTGAGACTGTAACCTATAAAATGGTTTCTTGTCCTCTCTATTATCCTGTAAGTTCCTTGTGAACAGAGATTGTTTTTTATACTTTTATTTTCAGGGTCTAACAGTGCCCAGCACATAGAAGGCACTTAACAAATACCTTTTAATTTACTAGTGTTGGAAAGAGTGTTATATAGAAAACTCAGAAAAATATATTCTATCCCTTGCCCTGAAACAAACTAGCTGTTTGACTTTGGGCATGCTGCTTTAACTCTCTAGGCCTAAATTCCTTCATCTATAAAATCGGACCTTGTGTTCCTTCCCCATGAAATGGAGCTATTTTACAGCATGGTTCTCTTGGGCTCTATCTCATTCTAAAAGTCTATAAACATCACTTGGATTCTTTTCCTGTGGGAACTGAAGATATCTAGACAAACTCTAAAGACTTTCAAAACTGAATAATAATGAAAAGGCATTTTTTTTCCTCCTTCCTTGAAAATCTGTGATAATAATCCTTTTTGGAGATTTAAATATGGCATAGTAATGTGATTTTTGTTTTTGCTTGTTTATCTCTTGGAAAAAAAGGAAAAATTTCATCATTACTATTCTTTCCATCCCTGTGATACCAAAGTGACCACTGGATTATGTGGGAAAATGAGGCGAAACATTTTAACCAGCTTGACTGATGAAGTTAGTCATAAGGGTTTATAGAATTGCTCCATGCAGACACATCCTTGGGAGATGAAGCAGCATTTTAAATGTGTATTCAGCAATGGTCCATGCCTTCCATGTGTTCCTAAAGAACTTGAAACAGAACACTAAGCATATATGAAAACTCTCTTCATGTGACTATGTCAGGCT
>NW_025351465.1:0-6917 GCF_016433145.1 Gracilinanus agilis
GAGAGAGAGAGAGAGAGAGAGAGAGAGAGGAGAGTCAGAAACAAAGGAGAAACAGCAAGAGAGGAAGAGAAGAGAGATACAGAAAGAAGAAAGAGACAGAGAGACAGGGGACAAGAAGGAGGAAAGAGTGGGATAACCTGTTTTAGGGATTTTATGCAGACCAAAAGCTTTACTATAAAGGAGAGAGAAATAAAAACTACTAACCAGGAAATTTTGATGACCAAATGAGACATTTATGCTAAAATAACAGAATGTCAAAGGTTACTCCTATTAGAGCTTAAAGGCTATAGGAAAAACTAAATGTTTAAACTTTTTGGTCTCAAGCTATTCTGAAACTCTAAAATTCTGTTATTAGAGTCCTGTATATATACATATATTAATTATATTTTAAAATGCGGCACCTACTTTAGAGTTAGATTTAAATAGCTATTAACACCTAGATAAGGGATGAAGTCAAGATGGTGGAATGAGTGGAAGCATGTTTGCCTAGCTTACCCAGCATACCTCCTGCACAACAGCCTGATTAGGAAAGCCAAGAAAAAAGTTTTAGGGAGTCATTTTTACAGCTCAGGGCATCTCAGGTAGATAAAAGTCTGTGGACATTGGGGGGTGGAGGTGGGCAGGGTATTGACCAGGAACATAGGGCAGCAGTAGCAGCTCAATAGGCAGAAGTGGCAAATAGCTATGGTTTTGGCAGTGGTAGCAGCAGTGACAGGGAACATTCCATTGCCCAGGAGCTGAGACAACACCACACCAGGAAGCAGAAAGAAAAGAAGACAATGGCTAAAAAAAATTATAAGCAAAATCTCGAAGAAAAATGTGGATTGGATATAAGACCAATAAGTATTTCTGGGAGAGTGACGGAAAGAGGTTTTTTTAATAAGAGCAAAGAAAAATGATTTTTAAAACCAAATAGTAGTAGAGGGAAACATAGGAAAGAAATAGAAATTATGCTTGGCAGTTTAGAAAAAGAGAATTAACAGTTTGGTAAGAGGCACAAAAATATTGATGAAAAAATCTTTTTAAAAAACACAACTGGGCAAATGGTAAAAGAGACAGAAAATCTCATTGAAGAAAATAACTTCTTAAAAATTAGAATTGGTCAGAATGGAAACTAATGACTCCATAAAACATCAAGAAATAATAAAACAAAGTAAAAAGGCAGGAAAAAACCTCTTGAAATATCTCATAGGAAAAACAAATGACCTGGAAAATAGATCAAGGAGAGAAAATTTAAGCATTGGATTACTGAAAGCCACAATAGAAAAAGAGCATAGATACCACTCTTCTGCCTTGAAACCAATACTTGGTATCAATTCTAAGACAGAAGGTAAGGGTTTAAAAAAAAAGAGTATAGTGACCAGTTTACTCTCTCTACCTGGGAAAGATCACATGGAGATGGGACAAAATTATAACATAAGAGACTTTGGTTGAACAAAGGGGAAAAAAATCTCCTAATGGAAAGATATGGAAAGAAGCTAAATGGGTGAACCAAGGAGGTTGTGTTATGCTCTTTTTTGGGTATAGTTTAAATTTACTCAATCCTCCTTTCACCTATGATTTTTTGGGTATGTAAGTATTGTCCAAAGGCAGGAGAATAAACTAAAAGATCCCTCTAGGTCTTAAAACAATGGAAAATAACACGTTAATCCCCCAAAGAACTCCCAATTCCCCCCACCAAATCTCAGGAACTCCCTATATTTTTTGCTCATCTTCAGCAAGGATGCCTATTACCCTTGAACATGCACAAGACAGATTCCCAAAGATCCAAGCTCTGTGTTCTGGATAGCTTGGACTGGGCTGCTCTTCTCTTATGATGGTACCTTGCAACCATTCCAGCAATCTTGCATGTTGATCCAATAGTTCTTGTGGTTCCAGATGCTTTCAATTCCAAGGAAATGTTCATCTGTGGTGCCATAGCTGTGGGCAGTGAATGGGTCAATGAAGAAGCTCTCAGGTACCTCACGCTTTCCACACAGGACGAGGACCCATGCATGGATCCGAAGACCATGCATTGGATCTTGAGGTGGTTTATCCAATTCCTGAGAGGAGAGCAATAATGAGCAACAATGTGGCTGGTGTTATAAGGCTGGGAAGGCTCAAGCTGGGTGTAAGGGGTGTGATTAGGGGTCTGGTGGCCCATAAGAATAACACAGGCTTTTCTTATGGGGAGAAAATAGTGATGACTCGATTTCTCAATAACCACTCAGTGTCCTGGAATCTCAGGAACTGACCTGATCCTTGTCTGGAAGATTATCTCTCCCTGTCCAGCAAAAGGCTCAGGAAAACTTCTAACACATGACTCCAACTGTGGTGAGAGGGGTGCGGGGAAAATCCTGAAAAGGTAGAGCTCTGAATTCAGATCCAGACTCTTCTAGTGAATGACCTTCAAAAAGTTTCACTTTTTCCCCTCTGCCTCAGTTTCCCTGTCTGCATAAGCACTTCCTAGATGTGCCACGATCAGTGTGTCCAGGAAACAGTTGCGATGGTCATGGGACTCACCAAGAGCCTGTCTTCTTCCTCTTTCTTTTTCTTCTCCGCTTGAGCTGCAATTTCTGCCTCCTTCTTAGCTTTCTGGGAAAGTTCAAATTTGCTGCGTAGATCCTTTGGGGGTTTGATTGTGTACCTTTTGGGCACCATCTTATCCTTCTGAGAAGAAGCCTATAGCCGAATAAGAAATAATAATGATGATGATAGTAAAGAATAATATTTATATAGTGCTCTAAGGTTTGTAAAACACTTAATATACGTTGACATTTTATCCCTGCAACAATCCTGGAAAATAAGTGTCATGATTATCTCCATTTTATAGTTGAGGAAACTGAGGCAGATGTTAAGTGACTTGCCTGAGGTAATATCACTAGTTAATGTTTGAGGTCAGATTTAAACACAGAACTTTGTGACTCCACACTCATGACCTATGTGGCTTAGTAGGAAATGTATACAAGGATTCAAATCTCTCCCTACATTATATTTCCCTACCCTAATACCCCATGCACTGAAGGATGACATCAGAAAACCTTTGTCTTCTCTCATGCACATGTTGTTCTGTGCCCTAAAACATGTAGCCTTACCACTAATTTTCTGTGTGGTCTTAGGTGGAGCTATTTACATTTCTGGGACTCAGTTCTCTCATCTATAAAATGGAAAAATAATACCTGTAAGGTGTTTCCCACAGGACTTTGAGAGGATTAAATAAGACAATGGATGGAAAAGTACTAGTCACTCATTCAGTCAACAAGCATTCACTGTACTAAGCTCTAGAAATTAAAAAAAAAAGACAAAACACCCTCTCTTCTCTCGATGAACTCATCTTTTTTTCTATTTACCTCCTGATACCTCTACTCTGGAAGCTGAATCAAAAGGCTTCATCCATCAGTGGTTGGAAAGACTTGGGGGTCAGGGTGGGGGAGTAGGCAGGAAAGAATTAAGAATCTCCCCACTACCCCCAAACATAAAGATCCATTCTAAATCCTCTGAGGAACCAAAGGAACAAGTGGTAAAATCCCAGACCATGTCTTTGCACTTCATAAAGAGTTTTGCAAAAAGAAAGATAATGATAACAATAATAGCATTTATACAGCGCCTACTAAGTGCTTTATAAATATAATCTCATTTGATTCTCTCAATATATCTAGAGGTTGGATTCATTTTATAATTGAGGAAACTGAGATAGAGGTGAAGTGATTTGCCTATCCAGCTAGGAAGTATTTGGGGCCAGATTTTTTTTAAACCTTACATTCTTAGTATCGTTTCTAAGACAGAAGAGTGACAAGAGTCAGGCAATTAGGGGTTAAGTGCCTTGCCCAGAGTCACACAAGTAGGGAGTTTCTAAGGTTAGATTTGAACCCAGGTCCTCTCAACTCCAGGCCTGGCACCATTTAGCTGTCCCTAGGACCAGATTTGAATTAAGGTCTTCCTGACTCCAGATCTAGTATCCGATCCATTCTATCACCTATCTGCTTCTGATCTGCATCAGATTAAAGCCATAAGATCCAGACCACACAAGGCAATGGCCTAGCCATCGGGCAAAATTCCCCACTTTGTGCTGTACCAACTTTGTTTTCTTACTCATTTTTCTTTTCTGCCAGTGAAACAGAATGGCCTGTGACATCCTCCTTTCTCTTTATGAGGAAGTAAAGGGATGATTAAGTCAATAGTCAATAACATTAGATCTCTGTTCCCTGTACCGGGTAGTCCTCAGCCCCAGGTCCAGCCCTCTCTCACCTCCTTGGATTTCCTCAGCAGAGGGCACACCTCCCGAGTCAGGTCCATGATACAGATGTCCTGGCTGGCATAGCCACTGACGCAGTAGGCATCGTAGCCGGAGCCAATGAGCATGGAGCAGAGCAAGTTGCTAAAGTCGAAGCAGTTCCCTTTCTGATACTTCAGGACAGAGGTGGGGGAGAACAGGTATTCTGGCTGGGAAAAGAAGAAGTGGGTTAGGGAGTAAGTCCTGGAGGTCCATTTGGTCATAGAGTGGCCCCTGGCTTCTTTGCCTCCTGGGAACACAATGCCACCTGGAGTCTGTGCTTACAGTGGAAGGGGAGAGACTCAGTCAATGTAGTGGAAAGAGTCCTGGATCTGGACTTGGATTCCTGCTCACACTACTAATGGGACCTTGGGTAAGTAACCTCCCCTTTATAGGTCTCGGTTTCCACCTTTATAAAATGAAAGGTTTGGATAATAATAATGATGACGATAATATTTATAAAACACTTCAAGGCTGTTGCAAGGTCTATACAGATGTCATCTGATAACCTCATGAAGTAGTTGCTCTTATTCACCCCATTTTACAGATGAGGAGACTGAGTCTGAGAAAGGGGAAGTGACTGGCTCCAGATTTGAATTCAGGTCTTCTTGTCTCTGAATCTAGCACTTTTATTACACTACTCCCTAGCAGTGGGTTAGCTTAGTTGGTTGCTAAGGCTCTTTCAAGCTCCTATAATCCTAGAAAATGTTCAGTGTTTTTTAGCCCGAGGAATTCCTCCTCCAACATCTGCTTGAAGGCCTCCTAAGACAGCCAAGAATTTCTGTGTATTGTACCCAGATTTGCCTCCCTTCACCCCACTCCTACTTTGTTCTGCTCTTTGAAGCAAAAAATTACATCCCTGCTGTCTTTTGGAGACCAATTTGTTTTCATTCCCACTCTTCAATGGATCAATAGCCAGTTCTTAATTGCAGATGCTAGATGATCAAAGGCCAGACCTGGATGGTGTGGGGGATGTCCAGAGGACTTTGAGGGAGGAACCGTTCTATTCTCCAGCCCTGACATCATCGATGGATGGGGAGGGAAGAGCTCAAAGCATGGAGGCAAATAAAGGACCTCTCTGTGCCCTGATGGTAGGCAGAGACCCGGCACAAGACAGCCTGCTTGGTGTGAATAAACACACTGCTTCAGCCAACCATGGTATCCTCCATGCCCCAGTTCTGCCCGACTTATACCAGAATGTTCCCTCTCTATCTCATCCCCAACCCCATGCCAGAGGCCCTCAATGCCATCCGTCTGCAAAGTAGGCATGCTGTGGAGCAATGAGGCACTGAGAAACCTCCGTAGGTTGCTCTTACCAGTTGGATGGGAGATGGCAAAGGCACCATAGTGAGGAAATCAGAGACAAACTCGGCACAGGTATCCCAGTTGTAGAGGTCTGGGTAGGGCATCAGGGTCGGACGGATTGTGGTGCTCACAAACTTCTGAAAGGAGAGGTTGGGCTTGAGCTGGGGTTTGAGGCATCCCATCTCCAGATACTTTAAGACCCGAGGGAGTAAGGGAACAAGTACTGTTCAGAGTGGCCCCTTGGAGACCTTGGAGACCCTATCTACTATGAGGGTTAGGCATCAAACCCCTAAGAAACTATCATCCCTGATAGAGAGTAGGATTAGCATCCAGCTCCTGGAAGAACCAGTTTGTCTTACAGACTATAAGCTCCCTGAAGTCAGGGAGGGTGATTTAAAAAATATTTAGCCCCAGCATAGGTTAGGATACCTAGAGAATGACCCCTGAATTGAATAGAATTGGATTGATTTTCCTACGATCATAGTCAAAAATGATAAAATTCCTTAGAATAATTTATGGCATCTCCTTTGCCCTCAAGGGACACTCATACAGGATAAGCAGATCTACTTCTTGCAATGAGTAGTTTCCTTTTTAGTAGTTAGTATAGTATATAGTATAGCATATCAGTATAAATTAGTAATTTCCCACTAGTATTGAAACTTCTCTTTTCTCTCTTCTTATTTATGTGCTTCCTACTTCCCTGGGAACTGCTGTGCTGACTTTTGGATACGAAGATGATACATTAATTTGCTAGGAGTCAGATACATACTCTCAGTTGTGTCTCAAGGAAAGTGATGTGTTGATTCATATCTTAATTCTGCTGACCAGTGTCGGTTAGCCTTGGGCAATCACCTAGCTTCCCTGAACCTCAGTTTTTCTAACTGTAAAATGAAGCAGTTGGGCTAATGGATCAATGAGACCTCTCTTCATTTTAACTTCTTTAGAAAAGTCACTACAGCCAAGGCTCAGAGTTACCTAGTCCAGTTTGTACCTCACCAGGAATTCCCTGAACAACATCCCCAAGAAGTGGGTCATTCAGCTACTGCTTGGAGACCTCCAAGGATGGAAGAACCCATTACCACCTCCCAAGGTAATCCATTCCACTTGTGTCGACAACTCTGACTATTAGGACAACCTCCAGTGACCCTTGCAGCTCTAACATTCTCTGGGATGGTCTGAACCTAGTCATCTATCCCCTGATCTGCCTTGTGAACAATGTTTGAGAAAGTTGGTCTTTGAAGAAATGAGAGAATGTATTACTCTCCTTTCTTTGCAGGAGTTTGGGGGTGCACTATGGACTAGTATATATTGTCAGATTTAATTCATTTGGCTTGTTTTATTGTATGTTCCTTCTCTCCCT